>NC_035448.2:144298261-144526458 GCF_002127325.2 Helianthus annuus
TTTGTTTATAGTTAGTCATAGGAGATATGAAAATATTGTTTGTATAATATAACCTCATGGGTCCACATGAATCAAAAAAGAATAAACAGTTAGTTAATAAGTCAAGTAAGACACAGAGGATAGGTTAGATGAAACAACCAATCCTGTACATCTATTTATAATTCAGATTTCAAACATAATCATTGAACAAACACACGCACCAGAAAATTCGAGTTATCATCCGTGTTCATGTTTATTCGAATTTCAGTTATCTACAACCCTCTTCAAGTTTTTCAAACAATAAGTGCATTGCAATAGTAGAAAGATAGAAAATTAAATAATAAAATTCATCATGTTTATTCGAATTTCAAACATCCATTTCAAACATCCACCCCTCCACCTGCACATATAGAAGTAATATTAGACAAACTTCATTGAGATCTCAGAGATATATTAGACTTTAATAAATGCATATGGTTTAGTGATACTGCATTAGACTTTGTGCATGGAATTATTGATGAGAATTTTAGTTTTGGTACTGCATATGCTTACAAAATGTGAATGTATTCACATTTTCGTTACTAATTATATAAAAAAACAATTCAACAAAGTAGGATATATATATTGGATTTTTTTTATGATTCTTAAAAATCTAAATGGGTATTATATTAGTTAAAAAGTTGATTAATAAATTTTCTGTACTTGAGAAGTGTTACATCTTCATCGTACTAATTAGTAATTACACGGATGGTCTATGTGATGCACCTAAATTACGTATACAATTATAGGTCCGTTGCAACGCACGGGTTCCCAAAACTCGTATATATTAATTAGCAACCCGTTGTATCTCACTATTCACTTTATCCACTCACATGGTGTCATGTAGGAGTGTAGGACCTTTTTTCCTTTTTGTATTTTACTTTATATTTTCGTTTACATCATCTACTTTAATAAAGTTCCGACACAGCCCTTAAGCTTAAATCAAGTTAGATTTTCCTTCTTTGATGTCTATACTGAGTGTCAGTACAGTACTGATACTGTTGCAACGCGCGGGATAAAATATTAAAGTTATCACACAGTCCCTAAACTTAAATAAAGTTACTTTTTTTTCCTTCTTTTACAACTATTCCAAGTGTCAGTGTTGTACTAATGTTGTCGCAACATGCGGGGTAAAATACTAATTTATTATTAGTTATTACCTAACAAATATATATTAAGTTAAATATCAAATTAGAAAAGTACATATCGCTTTTTTAAAGTGCAATAATTTCCAATATTAATGGTGTAACTTTTGTAAGACTCATTCAAACTTTAACTAATAGACAGAACGTCAGCTAAAAACCAAGAGTTGGTTCATTAGCATTGGCGAAGCTTGAGATTTTCGACGGAGGGGTCGAAAACGTATATACCCAAAAATTTCTATAGAATCGGAGGTAGAAATGTATATACCCAAAAATTTCTATACTAAAACTACATATATAACACTACTGAGCAAAAAGTTCGGGGGGTCCCCCCCCCCCCCTTTTTCTAACCTGCGCCAATATTCATTAGACTGACCAAAATGGTTTTCGTTTTTAGATCGTAAATTGTAGATTTAGAACGATTAGAGGGTGTGTTATAGCCGTTCGTGAAAAAGAAAAAGAAAAAAAGAAAACGCCTTGAATATCCTTTTTACAGTTACCACCCTTCAAGTTACACAATATCATCATCCAGAATCCAAAATAACTATATACAACACATGGATCTTTGCAAACTCAACTATTCTACAGGACCAAAACCAACCATTGACATCAAAACTTCAGAATATCTCCAAAAGTCCAATTAGCAGCCACCAAAAGTCAAATGTGCCATTTCCTCGCAGAGTACCAGTTTTGGGCAAATTTCGCATCAACCGATAGGCCGACTTTGAGAATATTCTTGCCATCAAAAGGCTTCGACATGCAGTCAACAACTATCGCTTTTGCCACCTCCGCCGACTCTGTGGGCCCTTCCAGTATCACTTCGTCATGGACCTGCGTTCAGAATACCAACTTTATTTAGCCTGCAAATAGTATATTCATCGATTACCGTAACTTTGGGATTTAAAAGAAAACCTGTAAGAGCAGCTTCCACCCAAGCTCTCGCAACCGAGCGTTTTTGGATGTTTCCAGCATGGCACACATCGCCACATCAGCAGTGCTACCCTGAGTTCATAACACTCACAATCAGAACATTTTTTTGGGGTGTTGGAGTGTAATAGAAGCAAACCTGAACGGGTGTATTAATTGCGGCCCGTTCAATGTGGCCTCTATGTGACGGAGTAGCGTTTTTTTGTGGACGGGAAAGTGCGGGCCCGGCCCAACAGTGTATATACACATCCAATACTCCGGGCTTCTTTTTTACGGGCTTCTTGCCATCTGAGCACTTCTTCTCTGCCGTTATACCATCTTTTAACTGTTTCTTTTGCTTCGTTTACCGAAACCTGCAATCAAATAACGTAAAATAAATAAATACTAAAACAATAATAATATTTTTTCTTTAAATCCATCAAATTGTTAACCGTTAATCGTTTAGTTCTTAATGTCAGGAGAATTTTTACCTTCCAATCACGTGCAAGACCAACGGGGATTTTCCCGTACGCAATGGAAAAGTTGAGCATTTTCGCTTTTCTTCTTTCGGAAGCATACATATCCTAAGAAAAGAAATAATTAAATTATCTATGTCACATAATAATACTATAGAAGGCCTTGTTTAATCAAAACACTAAAGCTACAATATAAACAAAAAAAAAAAAACTCAAAATACCAACAATCTAATAAACAAAAAAAACCCTAAAAAGCAAAATAAAGACATAGTATGAAAGAAAATCCATACCAACATCAGGAGAAACACAGTGAGGTTTAAGAGCAACATTGTCATTGATGATCGGAAGTTTTTCTTTGATTGGGGTCCGGGATGACACGTGTAGCTGCAAATAAAACATGTTAAAAATTTGTCACACCATATATGACTTTGAAGTTTGAATAATATATAGATTAAAAAGTCAAAAAGCGTAAATGTATACCTACAACAATTCCTTTTCAGGTGATGAAGTTTGAATAATATATAGAATAAAAAGTTAAAAAGATGAAGTTGAAATATTAAAGCTACATGATCTAATGACCCTGCTTACAGATCAAAACTAATTGGTTTTTAATCAACTTATCCAACAGAGTGGCTCTAGCACTTTGTTTTAAAACCCAAGGTCCCTAAAATCATAAAATCTTATGATGAAAAATTTACTGATTTTCTTAAAAAATAATCATGTCAAATAGCTCGAAATTCACCCAAAGTGTCAATAATCTGCGCGACCCATTTTAACCAGAATTTGGATTGACCCTTTACATAATTTGTGCGACCCGATCACCTTGGTTACATGAGGTAAAAGCTTAAATATTGAGTTTCTTACCGCATCATCTCCTTTTTACAAAGATGATCAGCCACACGCCTATACCCGATTTCTGAAAATTTTTAGTAAAAGCTTACCTTTTTGTCTTCATCTTCTGTTCTAATTTAACCTCAACAAAAACTCTATAATTACAACAGCCATGGAAATTTTTAGTAAAAGCTTACTTTTTTGTCTTCATCTTCTGTTCTAATTTAACCTCAGCAAAAACTCTATAATTACAACAGCCAATAATCAATTATGAGGATTCCATCTCCTAACATATACAAAACACTCTTATAATATTATCATTACTTGATCAATATTCCAAACAAATTCAAAATGTTTGAAACAGAGGATTAGAAGTTGCAAAAACAACCTTAATACCTCCAATGTATCGCACGTTACCAGACTATGGGACAACTTGATAACCTCAACATCAAACCAAGTATATACCTTTTAACCATTTTCCCATCCATTCAGAATAAATCGGTAAATAACCAAAATAAACCAACACATCACATGTTTCGTAAAAACTGACCCTATGCAGCCCCAGGAGTGCCATGTGCCAATAGTTACAGGCTTGCTAGTGTCTGACAAAAATTGGCATATCGACGAATTAACCAGAACTGATTTCATCGGAGAAGCAGTAGTAGCAATGACAGCGTTGAGTTCAGTTCGGTTTTATAAGTTTTACCAGTTGTAGATGAATAGATCCTGAACTCATATAAAATGCAAACCAATTACAACACCATAAGCATATATTCTTCCTGATATCGATATTGTGTCAGTGGTCCCTTCCACTTCAACCAGGCAACAACCACCTACCACCATCAAAGCCCACACCTGTAGAATTCAGAAATGAGTAAGAACAACAAATCTGCAAATATTGAACTCATTACCTTTCATAGTCGAATCCGAAGGTATTTCGTTCAAACTCGCCGGTCTTATTTTCAAATCCTAAAGATTAAGAAAACTACGATCAATTAACTCAAATAATAGAAAATTAAAAGAACCATAATTATGATCCTAACAGTAGATGATGGAATGGATTTTGTGGTTTAGTTTCCACGCCTATTGGTGAACTTCAAAGATTTGTACAATCTCCTTAACCGAGTACTGCGATATCTACAATAATAAAAAATCCACATTAAAAAATCACAAATCCTTGAATTCTAAAGAACAGGTGAGATTAAATTAAATAGTAAAGAAACTAAGCAATCAAGAATAGCGATTGGAAAATGTTACTGGCCTGTTCGAAAACGACTACCAAACTGCAATTAAACCAAATCGGATGAGAAAAATAGATGAAAATTTGTTATGTTACTGGCCTGTTCGAAAACGACTACCAAACTGCAATTAAACCAAATCGGATGAGAAAAATAGATGAAAATTTGTTATTCCTGATCAATACATCTAATCATGATGATGAACTCATGTAAAAAAATGACCAAAAAAATGAAGCATTAACAGTTGTCCAATCCTAAACATCCCAAAAACCTTTAAAGAATAACAAACAAAGGGGATGGGGTGTACATGTGCTTTGTTGTGATTACGGGAGAATGCTAATCATGATGCTGACAACAGATTCAATGATTGAATAACAAAATTGAGAGAAGAAACTAACCATATCGTGAAGAACTTTTGGCGATTTCTCTGGTCGATTAGGGTTTCGGTGGAGGTGGATACGAAAGGGCACAAACAAACCCTAGATATGAGAAAACACACCGTAAATCATTAGTAAACAGCAAACAAATCGATCTCTTCAAATCTGGAAGCATGAAACAGATCGTATTTACATGAAGATGAAGAAAACATCAAAACATTGTCGTCCTTATGAATCAATCTCATCTGAATATGTGTAAGATAGTTGACGAAATCGAAAAAAATAATCAAAGATGTATCAGATTAGCAATACGAAAACAAAGAGGGAATGTCATAATAACATACCAACGACGATGAATCTCTGAAAAATGAAGAAGCAGATTAGGAAATGGTATGTAGGGTTTGTGAAAAGTGAGGTTATGAGATATCGTGGTAACCTTATACCCCTAAACAAATGCAAATAGTGGGCCAATAACAAATTTAGTTTATATACCACTCCCAACAAATAGTTCATACAAATTAAACTTACCAGTTCACGTGGACAAACAACTTCTGATTCATGAGCATTGTTTGTTTCATACGGATCAAACTGCGCTAGAATGATAATGCAATATCTACCACAGATGTGATCCCAAAGGCCATGAAAGCTTGCAACATGAAAGTTGAAAAAGTAAATGCATAAACTATCTATTCAGCGGCATCCAAACATCAGCAAACATCAGAGATCTAATGGAATTGTGCAGTTATTCTTTTAGGTCTTTTTATTTTTTTAGAATTCTTTTACATTTTTTAGATCTTTAGAATTATAGAGATTAAAGTGAGCATCTAGACATGATACTGAAAACAAAGTGACCAAACATATTGAAACACAAAGTGACCAAGCCACAGACCAATACCAATTGAAACCAGAGCCGCCATCGTTAACTGTCGTCCAGAAACCCTAAAGGATTCGAAGACGAACACGGAACAACAAAATGGTGGCAGCGGCGAATCTGTCCTCCCCATCATCACCAAATACTGAAACAAAGGATTTCCACCATCGCCAACGTCCAACGCCAAAAACCGAGTCAGGGATGATTATTCTGAAACAAACTTAACTAAATTAATAAAAAAAAACTCAGAACCCTAAAACAATTTAGGGTAAAAATTAAATCGAATCGTGTCACTCTTAGATGAATAGATATATGTTAAATCAACGTTAGGGTTTCAAGAATAATCGATTAGAGTTGGTATAAAAATTATAGCAAATCAAAAAAATGATAAACAATCAATAACTTCGATTAAAAAATATAGTACATAAACAACACAAATAAAAAACATGCCTGAAAACTTTTATGATCAGATCTACAAAAAAAATAAGAACAATGATGATGTTAATAGCATTCGAATGAATCTTTATAAAATCAACATTCTATGTAATCGAATAACATAAATAAACCAGATGTAGCTTTGATTTCGTAGACTTACCTTTGATCTTGTTTGATTAATTGTTAAAATCAAGCATATGCAGAAGAATTTTGAGAGGGAGAATGAGAAAGAAAAGTGAAGATGTCGGTAGGTGATGATACCAATAATTGAGATGAGAAGGATGAACATTAGAAAGGGGATCTTGTAATCGTGAAGAAGAAGAATGAAGCAGCAGATGAAACCGGCGGTGAAGTTTTCTGTTAGGGTTTACAGGGGGAATAGGAGAGAAAGTTGTCTCCGTGGCTTTTATATATATCCGAAAACACGGGTATTGAATGACCCAAACAAAAACGGATCCCGACCTTTCTTTTTGTTAAAATGGTGAATGATGAAGGCATTTGAGAATTCCCTCCTAAACTCAAAAATATAAGTTGCCACATCAACAAAAATGTCCCAAATCCAATGCCACCTAGCCCAAATCACATCTCATTTATATATATATATATAGATTACCACAAAAAGAATTTCGTTTATGCTTTATTGCTTTTCAAACTAAGTGATGATTTTTTGATTGTATATTGTGCTTTATGATTAGTATCATATCTCATAATTTTTATACTTTTTAAAACCTTTAGTATTTATTTAATTTCTTTACTTAAGAGTATTAATAAGTTTACTTTTATTCACTTAAAATATTACTAAATGAGCTAAGATTTTTTTTGTTTTTCCATTTTAGATGAGTATTTTATTATTTCGACTTAATTTTTAGAAGTGTAGTTCAACATTTTTACGTCTACTTTTTGTTTGATTTAATAATTTCGCAACAACGCACGAGACTTAAATACTAGTTATATTAATAATGAAATCGGTAAGGAGAGTTCTTAGAATTATTTATCTCTTAAACCTTTTAATATTATAGTAGAAATGAGCAATTTGGTACTATTCCTGAAAAAACAGGTATTGAAACGGAACTGGTATCGTATCGATCAAATTTAGGTACCTTTATTTAGTGTTTTCAGGGATCAGTATCTTTGGTTCGGTACCAGTTCGCTACGGCATTGTATTTTACTGACCTTTTATCTTCGAATACCATACCGTACCGAACACTTTCGATATTGGTACCCATTTTTGACGAATTTCAGAATCGGTACTTTCAATTCGATACCAGTACGTTTCTAATCCCTAAATTATAAGTTAATTTAAACGTCATTTGGAGATGGTTTTAGTCCATGCGTAATGGGGCATTATACTGGTGTGAAGGGCGGCTTGACAATGCTCCTAACACCGCCCCTGGGCGTTATAGGGTATGGGGGCCGGCTGAGGCCCGGCCTGGCCCGGCGCCGGTCCCCCACACCTCCCCCCATAGGGTCGGCTAGTCCTATCCGTCACCCACAAGCCGGACTCGCCGTGCCTCCGTCTCTCACATATACTTATACATACACACACACACACATATATATATATATATATAAAGGGGTTCATCCCCCACCCCCCTAGGTCCATCCCCTTCAAGCCCCGCTTACGTGACGGTGACATGGCGGTCCATCCCCTTGGGGATGAGGCTCTCCATACCCTCCAGTCTAATACCCAATTGAGAGAAAACTAAATGAAAGTAATGATTGAAAGGGCATTGCCATTAACCACTACACATTTTTTAAAAGGAGCGTAATGCCCAATTGAGAGAAAACTAAATGAAAGTAATAATTGAAAGGGCATTGCCATTAACCACTATACATTTTTTAAAAGGAGCGTTATGATGATGTAGCAGAAAATGTCCCTTAAAAATCATTAACTATTACGGATAGTCTTATATAATAATACGCGTTGTGAAGTAATTAAAAAGTGTTAGTTGCCACGCTATCGCGTTTTGATGGAATCACAATCAGACAACTTGCTTTCAGTTTATCCAATCACTTGTTTAATTTACTTGCGCATTAACAACATACCACATACAATTCAAGAAACAAATCAAACAAGCAGCAAGTTATCAAACATTTTACCACCAATCTAATCTAAATACCATAATCCAATCTCCAGAATCATATTCACCGTTATAATATGACCGAATCAATATGTTTCGGGTTTTCTGTAAGCAATCATTCACATCAATCAATGTACCGGTAAAAACTAAACATTCACATAAGAAAACGATAACAGAGGACAAAAACAAACACTCCGCGGTTTAATTACATTGCAAAAAGTTTCATGAAAACCTCGGTTTAGGCATGGGCGGGTTGGATTGTTGATGATGGTGTTGATGATGATGAGGGCCGAGCTTTTGAATCCAGTGACGAAGCCCCTTCTTATGATCTAAACATGTCGGGTATTGTAAAAGATCCAAATTTCCTTCGCGAGCGACTAATGTTTCAAACTCCTCTAACACCTTCACCACCTGCCAGAATTCGGGCCTTTTCTCCGGGTGTGATGACCAACATTGCTCGATTAATGCTCTCATTGCTGGAGGACAGTTAGCCGGAATAGTCGGTCGTAGATTCTGAAAACGCGAATGTAAAAAAATTTAAGAGCTTATTTGGGGGGGGGGGGGGGGGGGGGGGGAATTTATGATACCGCACGAACCTAATATGATATTCATAGGTTTGGGTTTAGTCTAAATGCTTTAGGGCCAGCTTCGGGCCGAACCCACGAGCACGTTTAGCTAAGCGGGTTCACGGGTTGACCCTTGTAACCCGTTTATATTTTCTAAATAGTGTTTTATGTCATAACTGAAGGTTGGCTATTTTGCGGCAACATTTAAAAATTATAAGAGATTGTAATTTAGAGCAATTATGCAAAACATAAAAAAAAATCGGGTTAAACGGGTCGTGGTTGTGTCAACCTGAGAATACTCATGCCGTGTTCAGGTTCACCTGCCAGACACAATTTTCAGGTTCATGCAGTGTTTCGGGTTCGTGCCGTGTTCAACCCGCCAACCCACGACCCGTTTAGCACACCAATGTATATATGTGACAAATGAAGACGATATACCTTATGAACTACGGCAAATGCAGCTTGTATCGGAGTCATATCTTTATATGGAATAGTCCCGGCCACCATCTCCCATAAAATGAGCCCAAATCCGTACACATCAACTTTCCGACCGTAGGATTTCCGTTTAATCATCTCGGGAGCCATCCAACGGTAAGTTCCAGGATCATCTGCCAAAAAATCGCAATACGCCTCCTCACAACCGATGCCAAAATCGGCAATTTTAAGCTGGAAATCCTCACTTATTAGTATATTTTCAGGCTTCAGATCCCTGTGAATAACGCCCTGCGAATGGATGTATTCCATTCCACGAGCAATGTCTAAAGCCATCTTGATAAGCTTTTCTAACGGAAGATATTCCTTCTCTTTTCCCGTATTATCCTCGAGCTTATGCAAGTACGCCCTTAATGAACCTTCTGAAAGGTACTCGGTGATAATACAGAAAACCCGAGGTTGTCTACAAGCAGCTACAAACTACCACCACAAAAAAAAAAAAAAAAGTTGGTTACGTCACACGGCTCTCAACATAAAAATTGGTTTTGTAATAAATGTGACATATGTATATATAATTATACATACCTTAATGACATTTGGATGGTGGAGACGAGACAAAAGATTAACTTCTCTTGCAAACTGATTCTCAAGTCGAATTACTAGTTCTTCATTTTCGTCATCATCAGGAACCCGAATTATCTTAACCGCTACGGGTTCATCCTTATAAATTCCATGGTAAAGTTGACTATTTGCACCATGAGCAAATCTATGACCAAGAAAAAGCTTCGAAAGATCAACCATATGATCGTCAACCATTTCAACCGAAATAACTTTCCCTCCGCCGTTATCAAACAACTTTGACCAAGAATAATCCCGTTTCATCTTTCGTTTAGTACTACTAATCTTCATGGAATTAAAATGTTTCAAAGGACTCGCAGCACCATTTTGCGGAGACCTCATGTCAACCGCTGTCATGTTCCTATTAAACGTTTTCTTCCCTTTATACCCTTTTTCGCTTTCTACCCTTTGAGGATGTGGAGTCGAGAACCGTTTGGTATTAGACCGTGCCTCCTTAAAGGTGTCGGGAACCGTCGTTTTGGGTGGCGGGGTTACGGTTCTAGACTTGTTTGTCACGGGGTTTGTTTGGATTTGAACCGGTTTCGGCTCACCAAGAGCTTTCGGAGGCCGGGTCTTCACACCCGCGAATCGAATCGGTTCAACATCCGTTAAATATGAGGCTAATCTTGCGGAATCTAACCTATGACAAACTGTATGAGAAAACTTTGCTCTTCTAATCCAAGAATTAGCATCATCATCCATTCTTGCCCTCTAAAATAACCTACCCTAAGACGGTTTTCGATTCGAATATTCGATCACAAGCAACAAGCTTTTATGAACAAGATGACTCCATATATACAATTATTATTCCCCATATCAAAGCAATCCTAAATGACAAATTACATAATAATTCTTCAACAAATCTTTAAAAAAACTTCAAGAACACAATCAAAAGCAGATTGGGTATTGTACCTTTGATCAATTGGAGATATAAACAGATCTTGAATTCTTGATGAATCAAATCAAATCATGCCATCTGAAATAAAGATGAAGACTTTTGAATTTTGATCATACAAAGTCAAGTTCCACCTACCCCAGAAGCCTGATTAACCCCAAACTTATAAATAAATAAATAAACAAACAATCCACTCAAAATATTATATAAATAAATCAAGAAACAGTCATGGATAGAGACAATTATTTGCCCCCAAAACACTAAAAAAACAACAAAAACAAACCATCAAATCAAAACTTACCAAAAGGGTATATAATTCTATGTCTTCCAGAGAGAATCTATGACCTAAAAATTAAAAAATAAATAAATGTTTTTTGGGGTAATTAAATTAAATCAAATCAAAACAAACCCACATCCCCACCTGCTTATTCTCTCACCAAGAAAGAATCTTTTATTCAGGGTGAGAGAAATTCAAGAACAAAGATGATTGATTTCTGGGTGTTTTGGATTAAATGTGAATTGGGTATATGAAAAAGATTAAAAAAAGATTTGATTTTTGGGTGTTTAGGATTAATTGTGAATTGGGTGTTTGAAAAAGAATAAAAAGATATGATTTTTTTTTTTTTTTTTGAAATTGAAAAGAAGGGGTGGAGGTATATTATACGGATCTTTTGGTGATGGTGAGTGGTGAGTTGATGATGATGATTCGGTGGGCCCGGCGGTAGGCGGTGGTTGTGGTGGTGGTGATGATGATGGTGGATGGGGCCTTCCTTGGTTGGTTATTAATGTGTTTTTGCAAAGTCAAGAAAAGAAACAATCAAAGGGTTGGAAAATGCTATTTAAATCAAGCTATATATAATATAAAAAAAAATAAAAATATATACATATAGATACAGATGTATCTATAGAGAGAGAGGGGGAGAGAGAGAGAGAGATGCTAGCGTCACAATCACAGAATTGGGGTACGGAACAAATGAAAGAAAGCCAAAGGGAAAGCACTTCTCTCTTTATTCTTGAAGAAGTCATCCTTTCTTTGCTCAACTTGTCATTCAACCCTTTTAATATAAATATATGACAAAATGTGGCCCTGACATTTATGAAACTTATGGTTAGGACACTCAAATTGGTTATGGATGTGAAAGTTTTTTATTTGAATCATGTATTTGTTTTGATGAGGTCTTAAAAAATGTAAGGGTTATATGACAAGAGTTTAATCTTGTTTGTGAATTTGTGTGTGTTTAGGAGAACTCACTAGATTTGTTTTAACTTTTAAATTGGTTATTTCAAATATAAAGTTTGGATCATTATTATTATTAATGAATGAAAAGAGTGACGTAATGTATGATTTACTTGGAGAAAAAGTTAATCAGACTCGGGCGTTTTGTTGAACAGATTAAGAAATCAACTGGGCACGAATCACATTTAAAGCTTACATGAATTAATGTGTTGTTTCATTCAAAAAAACATATTTAATGCATTTCTTATGCCTATTGAAACACGTCATTCAACATCCATACAACTTCGATGTACTATCAAATATGGTAAATAATGTGTTCTTTCATTCAATAAAAAGAACATACTTAATGTATTTCTTATGACTATTGAAAGTTGAAACACGTCATTCAACAAATCAACAATAGCTTACAATAAATTTGATTGGTTTGTTAGTTATCATTAGGAGCCCTGATACGGCATATAAAATTATCAAGCTAACATGTAATTATAAACTTGAAACTGAAAATGCTTACTCTTTTCATCATATATCGCTTTTAAAAATCCATTCGCTTTAAAGCTAAAATTAGTTTTAGTATTCAATCGTTAATTCAAACTAAAAACCAAATTGTTCTTCATCAATTAAGAACGGAAACATTAATCAATTGTTTCTTGCGGATATGATCTCAATTTACCATATACTATGTTACGTTAATTATGACCTGTTTGTAAGTATATAACCTTGATAATTCACATACTCACTTGTAAAGTTATAACATATGTATTATACGTGTTTTGTTGGTATACTTTATGTAACATATGTGTATTATCTTTACTATTCTTTACATAAAATATAAAAAGAAAAAAAAATTCATTAACATGGACCCATAACCAATGGTGAATTTAGAAGAAAAATTCAGGGGTATAAAAAATGTTTTTTTAGAGTACATTCCTAAAGAAAATATTTTTTTTCCGTACATTTAGAGATAGTTTGCACTTTACCAAAAGAGTTAGGGGGGTATCCCGAGCACCCCTAGCTCTTAATAGATCTGCCCCTATCCATAACGAGTTTGTGTAGTAAAAAAAGATTTTTATAATTACTTACCACAGTTATAACTATGAACTATGATACTCATGGATTGGATGGGTGCCCCTCTTTGCTACGTTTAACCTAGTAAAATGTAATATTTTGTGATCAATTTTGTAGCTTTATATACCTAGGGACCTATTTGGTCATTATTTCAAAAGTGGAGGTGGAATATAAAAAGTGTATTGTTGTTTAGCGTGTGGGTGTGTCGAATCAAATGCGGTACGCAGTACGCACGGATATTATTATGTTGTACCTTTGTTGTATGATGGGAAGATGCCACCAAAAAGGTAACATAGATGTTATTGTGTGGCTGAAAGTAGAGGATAATTCAATTTAAATGGAGACTAAGGGCATTTTTGTCATTATAGTCATGATCATAATTGTGAACACAAGTCATCTCCTTTCTTATGTTCTATAATTATATCTTTCTTTGACTAATATTCTCTAATTATATCTCTCTTTGACTGTTATGAAAATCATGATCGAAACACTCCTAATTCTAAAAGCAAATGTTAATTTAGAAGTTTATTATTAATAGAGTTAAATGACTGCTTAGTCCCTATAGTTTGCGAAAATTACAGACTTGGTCCCTGTCAAATGATATGAATATTTGATACGAATCACAAAGAATAACACAAAACACAAGAGAAGCGACAAAACGGTGACAAAATCTTTATTATTTAACCCAAACCAAAAAACACCCCCAAACTCTAGATCTTACTTATGTAAGATCTAAATCAATCACATACAAAAAATACAGAGATACAGGTGAAAATCATCCACTGGTAATCATCAATCTCTGAAATGCAAACTCTCACAGATGAGAGATAATACAGTAATCAAGAATGAAACAACTACAAGATGATCACCCTCCGATGATCACTTATAATAGAAGATTAGTCTCTTGTAAAATACAACAGAGAGACTACAAATCAATCTTCAACAATGATGCATAAATAACCCTAAAAACCAGAATAGAGAACTGAGAGAGAAGAGAAAGATCTGCTTAATATTTGAAGGAGGGTTAATAATGAAGATGTCCAGACAACAGCTCTCTTATACCAGTCCCCTTTCATATTTACACTTATGTCCAAAACTCAAGAGCATGATGATCGCGGCCCTTCATATGTTACACAATACACCCTCCAGATATTTAACCTGTTGCAACAACTTGTAACAACTAACAACTTCTAGAAACAGATCAATAATACAAGCCCAATCTCAATATAAGCCCAATGATCAACAACCGAGCCCAGAACATGTGAACGGTAATACAATACAAGCCCAAATGGATGACCAATGTCTTATAATATTTTAACATCCCCCCTTCATCCATTTGGTTTAAACAAATCAACCATTCCCAGTTTTTCACAGAAATAATTGGGTAGATTAACACTTAAACCTTTGGTAAAGATATCAGCCAATTGACCTTCAGTGTCAATCTTTTCAGTTCTTATAAATCCTGTAGAGATCTTTTCCCTTAGAAAATATAAGTCTATCTCAAAATGCTTTGTTCTTTCATGAAAAACTGGGTTTGCAGCTATAGAAATAGCTGCATTACTATCACAAAACAACTTAATAAGTAACTCACAACTTATTTGCAGCTCTTTTAACACATTAACAAGCCAAACAAGCTCACACGTAAGACCATGTTGCAACCTTTCTCAAAAATGCAAAACAAAAATACAACCTGATCCACCTGTAACAGTCATATACACAACAAACTAGAGAAATAAACCAAAAAAACAGGAATACTATAACCAATACCCTAACTCAGACATACTAAGAATACAGACAAATTACAAGACAAGACAGGAGATTCTTTGAAGAAAACACAAATACCAACAACAAATCAAAGAACTCTCAACAAAAGACAGTCAACAAAACAGATAAACTGTTATGACTAAGAACACCAGACAACAATGACAGCCTACACGGTTCTGGCAAAAACACACAACCAAAAACACATCTCTTACATAAGAGAAAACATACAAGGCTAACATCACATACATTCAAGAAACAATCTCGAGAACGTATCACATTAGATCTATTCAAATTAGAAGATATGACTTAAACATACAATATGACATATGAATGAGACACTAAGAAACATTTTATCAGTATTGAAGAGAAAAAGAGAAAAACTTATCACATAATGCATAATAGACCTGTTAAAAATAAGAATCACAAGATATGATAACCATTTACCATACTCATAAACTGATGAAATAAAGACTCAAATATGACAAGTTTTATAATTTCAAATTGAACAATAGGTTTTGACTCTACATTCTAAAGGATCAAATACTTAGCCAGGACATAAAGTCACATGTCTTAACATCTTAGACCTACATCTAAACTCTATACCTGGTCAAGAAACCTAAAAAGAACATAAAGATTCACTTGTTTTTTTTTACCAAAAAAAAACCTTTACAATTACACAAGACGTGAATCACAAAACAGAATCACACGAGTCAAACATATACAAACCAAAAGTGATAAAACACCTAGAAAGCATATTCTATTTGAACAATGAATCACACAATTCACAAACAATAGCATAGTTATATCATTTAAACTAAAAATCACATGATTTTTAAGAATTTGAACCAAGTCCAAAAAACTATACTTTTAAAGAACTTAAAGTCTAATTTGACTTGATTTAAAACAAACCTTTCACGAAATACTGAATCACAAGATTCATACCAAGACTGATAAACAAGAAGTACACACTTCTATATTAGACAACAATTTCAGCTTAAACAAATAATGAAATACAAAATCACATGATTTAATATCTCACATACAAGACAAATAACAAGACAATAAGACACAGCCAAACAAAATCACAAAATAACATAATTTGCAACCAAAAACATCTCACACGAGATTACATACAAGGCTGTCACATATACAGAATAATCTTGACAATACCATCGGTTAAACTTGAACCATACAGCTCAAACTAACCATACAAACAATATCATAGACAAGCAGACATCAAGACTACGAATACAAGACATTTAACAACATTCAAGACAATGATCCTAACATATAGATCTCATAGCTAGGCAGACAGACATCAAGAACAATGTTAACAGAACATTCAACCCACATGGATTGACTAACCATCCCACACACAAAAAAATAAGGCATACGGACTATGTGCAGAAGACACTTTGACAGTCTAAAAATATAATCAAATCACATGATCCAAGACAAAGATTCACACACATCAACACATTAAGAATCAGATAACATGATACCATAAAGTATACACAATCCGTGTGAAACCATCCATAATATGCATGTTTCAAAGAAGATGTGAGGACATGTAATCAACACAACAACGCTTTATTCCTAGTTATTATACTACAACAACAACAACAACAACAATCATACCCAGTATAATCCCACCTATAGCGGAGCTATTGATAGGGTCTGGGGAGGGTAGGATGTAGGCAAGCCTTACCTCTATCTCAGGGACAGAGATGCTGCTTCCAGTGAGACCCCCGGCTCTATAAACCATAACCAAGACATAAGCTTCTGGGACATTATATAAGCACACAACTACTAAAAAGGGAGGAATAAAAATAAACACATAAATGAATAAGTACGTGTTCTTAAAATTACGACACCGGGACTATGTGAGAACTTATAAAAGCTATATCACACCTTATACAAACTGAAAAATTAAACTCATAAGACGAGAACCTAAACCAAAAACCAGGCCACACTCCTAAAAGTCCTTAACCTTAATCCTACATCTCCACGAAGTTCTGTCCTCGACCATGTCCTCAGAGAGGTGCAAATCTAGCAAATCTTGCCTAGTCCGCTCATCCCAAGTCATTTTCGTCCTGCCTCTACTCCTCCTTCCATCTACAGTGAGTGTTTCAACTATTCTACTCGGGTCTGTCGTCTGCCTCCTCCTGACATGCCCAAACCATCTCAATCTCCCCTCCCTTATCTTGTCTGAAATACTAGCGACTCCTAGTCTTTTCCTAAAAACCTCATTTCTTATCTTGTCCAACCTAGTATGCCCACACATCCATCTTAGCATCCTCATCTCCGCTACCTCTAGCTTTCGAGCATGCATTTTCTTGATGGCCCAACAATCTGTTCCGTATACGCTAGAGGGTCTAATTGCAACCCTATAAAATTTCCCTTTTAATTTATCAGGGAACCTCTTATCGCACAATACCCCCGTGGCTGCTCTCCACCTACACCATCCAACCTGGATACGGTGAGCCACGTCGCTGTCTATCTCTCCATTACTCTGAACAAACGATCCTAAATACTTGAACTTAGTTGCCTGTGGAACCACCTGGCCCTCAATGGTAATCTGAGTGTCTTGTTCATCGCCTGCTCCGCTAAAATCACAGTAAAGGTACTCAGTCTTTGAGCGACTTATCCTCAAACCTTTGCATTCTAAGGCTACACGCCATTCTTCCAACCTCGCATTCAAGCTTTGTTTACTTTCTTCTATCAGCACAATATCGTCTGCAAAAAGCAAGCACCAAGGAACGGACTCCTGAATCGACTTTGACAACTCATCTAAGACAATCGCAAAAAGCAAGCACCACGGAACGGACTCCTAGTTATTATACTAAATGTCAAAAAACATATAAGCCATTCAAGGATAAAATAATACTAACAAATAATACCCTAGAGCAATAAAGACCTTCTAATATTTTGATCAATCAAAACCAAGCAAAAAAAACTAACATGAATTTATACTTATTCAAAAAACACTCGTTTGTCACTTGATTATGAAAGATTAGAACATTTCCAACGCATAAAGATAAGATTGTTACATGCCCACTCAATTCTAATCAGAAAATACTCAAGTCTAGTCATTTAAACCACATTTAGACCCTTGTTTTAATCTATATACTTGTTAGACCAAATAAGGAGACATACAAAAAACAAGCATCAACAGATCATACAAGAATAGTGACAAAAAATTTATTATGTGATGAAATCACGACCAGTATAAAGAGCAAAACAATATAGATGATAAGCAAACATAAATCACCAATAAAACTACACAACCAGATCAAGACACCAGATTTGAAAAAAAAAACTCACATTAGACAAGTCAGGACTTTTGAACTAATATAACCTTTTTATGAACATAAAAAGAATCAAAGTTTCATTCAGTAAATTTAATAGACAAATAAGAATGATTTTTTTAAAACCCTTTTACCAAAAACCATATAACATTGAGAAAAAAAATACATACAACTCATATAACAAACAGACATTTTGACTGTTCTCAACAAAAGACATTGAGCAGACAAACAATAAGAATTTTCACATAACAAATAACAATCTACACAAACAACAATACCCTAACATAGAGTTTAGAAACATAAGATCTCTACTAATGCTTTTATGGACCCTTTTTTAAATAGTTTAGCATTTAAAAAACAAGACAAAAAACAGATAAACAAACATAATATAACCAGGAGAACACAAGTCATCAGACATATAACTAAATACCAAAGCAACAGACAATAAGAATAAACAACTCTAAGGCGAAGCTGAGTCAGGGACAAGATTCCAGGTTCATCACTCTATGGTGCCTGGACATGCCTTTAATCGGGAGCCACAATCTAACAAATGACAATAACAACAGCAAACACTAGAAGCAATAAGAGCACAAATAAACAACAGAACAACAACCTGAACAAGAAGAAACAAACAAACAACAAACAAGTAACCACAGAATAGACAAGAATTAACTATAACAAACAATCAAAGGTGCCGGTCCTCACTACCCCAACTTCAACTAACCAAAAACAAAGTAACAAAAAAATAAGAGCAGACTGGAAAGATCTTACAGAGGGTGCAATATGCTTCAAAAGAAGACCAGAACTGTAGTTTTAGAGAACTACTAGAACTGATCAAGCCACAACCAAACAACACATTGTTTTCAGAAACAGCAGATAACAGATCTCCTTCTTGACCTCCAATAAACCCTAATTAGGATTTATGTAACACCAAATAACAACCACAGATAATAGACCTTCACCAACTCGTTCCTGCACACACTCCAAGAAACAATCAAAAAAACGAAAAAACACAATTTGAATCAAAATCATAAAACCCCAAGATCTCGAGGAGCGCAGAACAAACAATCAGCAACCAATCAACTGATCGGCAATTGCGCGGGCTGGTTAAACCCAACCAAATCACCAAGAACTTTCTGAGATTGCGACCATGAAATAAGTAGCAAAGAATTTCTGGGTAAGAACGGAAGACCACAACTAGAACAAGAATTAACCGATCCTTTATCACCCCTTCAAAAAGATAACGAATTTCCTTTGTGTATAAACTCCTATAGTTTCTTCTTCCAGAAAATCTAGACTTCCTTTTTTATTACCAGGAACCCTATCAGCAATATGAGGATTCTTTAAACCAGATGCATTTAGCGGAAACTATACCCAAAATACTTAAAAATAATCAGTAGACAAAAAACCTCAGACTGATTTTGACCAGAAACCGTAACACACAGCAATAATGAACTGAAACCCTAGATCGTATCAATCAAACCCCCGAAAACTTAAATAGAGCCAACCATGGGCTCTGATACCATGTCAAATGATATGAATATTCAATACGAATCACAAAGAATAACACAAAACACAAAAGAAGCGACAAAACGGTGACAAAATCTTTATTATTTAACCCAAACCAAAAAACACCCCCCAAACCCTAGATCTTACTTATGTAAGATCTAAATCAATCACATACAAAAATTACAGAGATACAGGTGAAAATCATCCACTGATGATCATCAATCTCTGAAATACAAACTCTCACAGATGAGAGATAATACAATAATCAAGAAAGAACAACAACTACAAGATGATCACCCTCTGATGATCACTTATAACAGAAGATTAGTCTCTCGTAAAATACAACAGAGAGACTACAAATCAATCTTCAACAATGATGCATAAATAACCCTAAAAACCAGAATAAAGAACTGAGAGAGAAGAGAAAGATTTGCGTAATATTTGAAGGAGGGTTAATAATGAAGATGTCCAGACAACAGCTCTCTTATACCAGTCCCCTTTCATATTTACACTTAAGTCCAAAACTTAAGAGCATGATGATCGCAGCCCTTCATATGTTACACAATACACCCTCCAGATATTTAACATGTTGTAACAACTTGTAACAACTAACAACTTCTAGAAACAGATCAATAATACAAGCCCAATCTCAATATAAGCCCAATGATCAACAACCGAGCCCAGAACATGTGAACGGTAATACAATACAAGCCCAAATGGATGACCAATGTCTTATAATATTTTAACAGTCCCAATGGTTCACTAATTACACACTTGGTCCCAGTGGTTGTAATTTTTAAACTCGAGTGGTCCTTAACGCTAACCAATGTTAAATTTCTTAATTAAGTGCGTGTGAAATGATGAAATTACCTCTTAACTAAAAAACAAAAATACCAATAAAATCATCATCCTCATCTTCTTCACTGTGTCATCCCACCGGGGAACTACCCACTGTCGCCACCACAATCATCCTCCACCAGACGCCCTCCAACCAACCAACAACCACAACCCCGACACCCTCGCCGCCCCTCTATGGCTGCTGTGCTTGAAACTCTCACAGTTCCTTGTGCCTCCGCTTTTTCGGCGGCATCGTCGTCTCCGATCGTCTCTTATGCTCATCGGAGCTTTGAAAATTTGTTGAAATCAAAAGGTTTCAAAATCCAATAGGTTTCTGTTTCTGGATCGGTGAGTTTGCGGTCTAAATTAGGTCCTTTTGGATCGCGTATCGTATGCCAGGCTCAATAAGCTGTTCAAGGTTAGATTCGTGCTTAATCGTTTTGTATTGTGTTCTACACCTAGGTTTTTTTGTGCAGATAACTGTTTAATCCGTTATCAATCTAATATTTCGTTGATGTACGATTTGAATTTGATATTCTGATTCTGTACAGCTCGTTATCAGTCTAGTGTATTTCGTTGATGTAGCGAGTTGAATTTGATATGTCTGATTCTGTCTAGTTCGTTATCAGTCTATTATATTTTATTGATGTAACGATTTGAAATTGATATATCTAATTCTGTTCATGAGCAGCTTGTTTGCCAGTTCGCTGTCACACCCTGGCTTTGCGGAAGCGTGGTTAATTTGGTGTGACTTCTTAATACCATAGCTTAATCATAACAAAGCTATATGAATTAAAAACATGCAAGATCATCCATTAAGTTTTGAAAACCAAATACAATAACATTGTTTTAACGGGAAAACACCCTAACAACCTTAACATTGTTCAACAAACATAAACATCAATATAAACACAGTTTAAGGACTGTGACTTGTCCAGGAAAGAGTCACATTCCCTAAACCCCGGATGACCTCGTACTAGTGCAGCGGGAAAACGTGCCATACCGTGCCAGATCTTTTAATTCCCTGAAATACATGTAAGTTGAAAAATCAACAATAATGTTGAGCGAGTTCATGTGTAAGTGAGTAAATAAACCTTTGTATTTATCAAAATCCTGGTATGTAGCAAATAAGGAAAAAGAGATCACCAATGGTTTGCAAGGCCATTGATATGTGTGAAATGCAAGTAGGAAGGCTCAAACCTAGCAGATTTATGCGTCGGGTACAAAGTCATCCCGAGGTCCGTTATGCTGGGCCTGGGACTGGGCTCGCTACACCCAAATAGATCTATCGCTCCTGCCCCTCGGTCCTACCCTGAGGACTAATGACCTCAAGTTTCCGCCTACCCATTCACATGATCTAAATAGTAACCCTCCTTACGCTAACCATACCATGTATAAAGTATTCATAATCAAAGTAACATGTATTTCACCCCCGCAGTTTAGAAAACTGAAAACAGTTAAGAGAAAAGGGGGACATGAACTCACAGTCGGTGCATCTCTACCAAGTACTCCAAATCAGGCAGCTGTGCAACGACCTACATGTGCTAACTCTATTAGACGGACGGCCGTGCCTTAGCTTTATAGTTTAAGTTTTTGGGAAATAGTTAGACAACTATTTCGGGTTTACTATTCGTATATACTTGGTAGTTAATCTCCTTCCCAAGGATGGGGGATTTAATACATGTGCGTTCGAATTATATCATTAAGTCTCACTTAATATATATTTATTTCTAATTCCAAAATATAAATATTTTTCTCAAAAATATTATACTTTCATATCACATAATTTCCCCAAAAATAATACGTCGACAAAATTACGCGTTCATAATTATTTCCATATAATGCGTAAGTTACGTTTTATCATTCGAGTGGTAATAATAATTACCGATGTAACTTATATATTTATTGTGAAAGCGTTCGTATTATTTTGGATCCGTTAACGTTTGAAAATATTATTTTTACTCTAAAAATAATATTTGTGTATTTTTCACAAAATAATCATAAACAATGTTGTGAAAATATAGTTTCTAAATATATATTTATCACGTTTAATTTTGTGAAAATCCCACCTCCGATATTTGTAAATAAAGTCGTGGCGAAACTTATATATTTTGAAAACATGTCAAAAAGATATTTCTAACACTTATAGTGAAAATAATTCTAAGTGTTAGGTTTTTAGAAAAATTTCGCCAGAGTTTCCTCTGTAACTGGAGGTGGCCACGCTTTCAAGCGTATCATTTTCTTTTACAAAATCAATTTCAACAACTTCTTTATTCAATCAAACAATTTCTGACACAACAAACTAGTCGACAAGTACGTAAATCGCATAATCACATGAACTTGTAGTTTTTCTAAAATTTATAGCGTACGTCTCCTTACATTTAGTGGATCTTCATATAAAGTAATGTGATCTCGTAAAAACCTCGTTTTTAAAGTAAATCCGTCTTTACAACTTCCCGTCATCTTTTACAAAGATTGTTATTTTGTCGAAACTTTTCATTTCACAAGTGTTTACACACTTGTGGTTTATAAAAATCATGCTTGTTAGTGTAAGATCCATTTTTTGAAAAACATGATTTCTTTGACATGTGGTTCTTTGAAAATACCACTTGCAGATACGTAGATCTGCTAGTTTTAAATACTATTTCACAAGTAAAACACTTTTACACAAGTTCATGATTCGTGTGAGGTAGAGTTTCACCTTTTAACCCTTGTTTCATTCAAAACAACCTTATGTCATGATTCGTGATCATGACCAACCCGGGTTAAATGATGATCTGAGCTACCACAACATAGATCGGGTCTAAATAATCACTAATTTCAATTACTACAACTTTTACACAACTAGTAAGCTTTTAACCATCATTTTTCATGTTTTTAGTAGACTTTAATGCACCATTTTGTAAGATTTCGAATTTTAACCGTTACACCACATATTAACCGCTTTAGATTAGTTCAAGATAGGGATTTAAACATCATACCACTAGCTCGAGGCTAGGGAAGAATCTACGCGCAAATGAGGTGGATAAAAGCTAGAGAAAGAGGTCCTTCGAGCTCCGAGTGCATCAAGCTTCCTAATACGTGACCCTTGATGTTTGTATGATCTTGGAATGGAATGAACAAAACTCGAAAATGGTGGGATGGCCAAGGGGGTGTTCGGCCGAGAATGGTAGAGGGCAAGAGAGAGTAGTTTTGTGGTGTTGGATGGTGATTTGTCTAATGTGCCATCTCAAGGTATTTATAGGCAAATTTAGAGTTTATAAGCCAATGGTTTATGTGTCCTCTTGATATGAGACACAAGGGAATATTAACATCAAAATGGTACATGTTCTAGTCCCATTGTGACCGAATCGGCCCAAAGGGGGGGGGGTCTTGGTTGAATTCTAACCATTAGTTTGTTTAAGGTTAGGTTAACTAAGTTAAGTTTAGGGATTAACTTGGTTAGTGGTGTGTTGTGTTTTAACGCGGGTGTTAGGGTATTCAGGGACCCTAACTGGCTCAGAAAAAGATCAATAATGTTAATGTCAATATTTTTATGTTCCGGGTATAGTCCGGTTGTTCGATTGGATAGTAATCCGTTAAAGCGCTTAATAAAGCTTTTAAGTGTCGTTAATACCATCTTTAGTGACACAACTTATTCCCGACACTTTGGAAAGTGTCTAGTAATATTTTTCTCATGTTTTGGCACTTTATTAGCTAGCTAGAAGCTGATTTGTTCATTAAAGCGCTGTGTTTTGTGCTTAGAGTACGTTTTAGGCACATCCAGTCATCGTAACTTATTCCTAGAGACGCAGTGCTACAACCCTTGTATCCCTACACTCACTATGGGTGTAGTAAAATATTTCTGGCTTATGCAGGCCTTAGAGGCAATATCTGCCTGATGCTGGCTTTATCAGCATGTTCAATAGGTTATCCGTTCATAGTGCTACTGTGCTTTTGTGCATCATGTTTGTCACTAGAGTTCAGTATGTAAATAATGTAGTGACAGTAAATAAAGTATGATGCAGATATGTACAAGTATCAACAGTCAAGTAGCAGTTCATCAGTAATTTCAAGTAGGCACAGTAATTAAGCAGCAATTAATTATTAATTAAACCGTACGGATACCTGGTTTAGTGAGGGTTGTCACATTCGCTTTCCAGCAGGTTTGTTTGCAGATCCAAGAAGTTCATGAGCAGCTCCGGAATCATCAACTCGAGGGGCGGCGAGGGTGTGGGGGATGTGGTTGTTGGTTGGTCGGAGGGTGTCTGGTGGAGGATGATTGTGGTGGCGACGGTGGGTAGTTCTCCGGTGGGATGGCACAGTGAAGAAGATGAGGATGATGATTTTATTGGTATTTTGTTTTTTAGTTAAGGGGTAAGCCCGTCATTTCACACGCACTTAACTGAGAAATTTAACATAGATTAGTGTTAAGGACCACCCGAGTTTAAAAATTACAACCACTGGGACCAATGTGTAATTAGTGAACCATCGGGACCAAGTCTACATTTTTCGCAAACCACAGGGACCAACCAAGCATTTAACTCTTATTAATATAAATAGGTTTTGTATAAATTTTACACGGATACATAGATAAAAATAAACATATCGTAATAGTATATTCAAAATTTTATAATACATCATATTTAAAAGTTATAAGAAAATAACAAAAAGTTATGTATGTGGGTTAAAAATATTATTATTATATTCAAAATTTTATAATACATTATTATTATTATTATTATTATAATTATTATTATTATTATTATTATTATTATTATTATTATTATTATTATTATTATTGTTAATTGGCGGTACAAAAAATACACCCGATTTGGTAAATTTGATACCGGTATCGGTATCTGATGTCATTTCCTCATCACTTAGTGATGTTGCTGTTCATTCAGTTCTAATTTTAATATATAGGTAACTAGGTTATAACCCCGTGTATTACACGGGTTGAATAAAAAAAATTAAATAGTTAATAATGAAGATTTTATAATTATAAACCATATTTTTAGACGATTTATAATAAAGGGTGATATACATTAGGAGCATGTGACGTTTATTAAATTTATTCATTAAAAGTTGGATAAAGATTATCTATAAATAATAATATCTTAGTTCATGAGTAATTAAAAGATATCAAGTTATCAACTAATTTAGAGAAAAAAATGAGCGAGAAAATAATTCTGAGGATGTATAGAAATACGACATGTGTCCTCTAACAGAATCAATGCAACAAATTCATCAGTTTCTGGTTCGAGTTTTCTTTTTTTATTAGCTGGATTAGTGATCAAAATGATGGGGTTTCAGTTAAATTTGTTTTTTGGTTCTGTCACACTTCCAATGTGGCTAATTTATTATTCTTACATGTTCATGATTGATCCATTTAGGAGTATAAATCTTGTAAAACTTTAAAGCTCGAGTCTGAACCACCGTTTATGAAATGGATTTTGTGGTCTTGTAAATGGACTATAAACATATGTGTTGCGGTTATGATTTTTGTGGTCAAGTTATTGTTCACCGTATTTTACATCAGGATCAAAAGTGGAGCATTCTTTTCGAACAGAACAACTAAAATCCTCGTAATCGTCCAGAGAAGATGATCGTAGAACGGAGGGTTTGGGAGGGTTTGGAGAAGATTTTTGGGGAAGATGATAATATCTGATCTTTATGAGGTCAAGGGTCAAAGGGATATTTACTTTAATTAGTTTAATTAATAATGTGTTAAAATAAAGTCATATTGACCATTTTGCCCCCATTTTGCCCCTAAGGAAAATGGCAAAGGTTATCTATAAATAATAATATCTTAGTTCATGAGTAATTAAAAGATATCAAGTTATCAACTAATTTAGAGAGAAAAATGAGCGGGAAAATAATTCTGAGGATGTATAGAAATACGACATGTGTCCTCTAACAGAATCAATGCAACAAATTCATCAGTTTCTGGTTCGAGTTTCTTTTAGTTAACTTTGTTTTTTGGTTCTGTCACACTTCCAATGTGGCTAATTTATTATTCTTACATGTTCATGATTGATCCATTTAGGAGTATAAATCTTGTAAAACTTTAAAGCTCGAGTCTGAACCACCGTTTATGAAATGGATTTTGTGATCTTGTAAATGGACCATAAACATATGTGTTGCGGTTATGATTTTTGTGGTCAAGTTATTGTTCACCGTATTTTACATCAGGATCAAAAGTGGAGCATTCTTTTCGAACAGAACAACTAAAATCCTCGTAATCGTCCAGAGAAGATGATCGTAGAACGGAGGGTTTGGAGAAGATTTTTGGGGAAGATGATAATATCTGATCTTTATGAGGTCAAGGGTCAAAGGGATATTTACTTTAATTAGTTTAATTAATAATGTGTTATAATAAAATAATATTAACCATTTTGCCCCCATTTTGCCCCTGAGGAAAATGACAAAATAACATGATTTTATTAGACAAATATCAATTGATTTAATTTTTGGACCAAAATGACAAAAAAAGTGAAACCATAGGGACCCAGATTTAAAAGATTTGAGTTTTGAACTAAAATGGCAAAAGTGGTCAAACCTCAGGGACCAAAATGACATTTTACTATGTTATATATAAAATACATGACACATGTTACATGTTTGAGTGGTCTAAATGGTAGTTATAATACATAAGTAAAGTTTAATACATAGTAAGTTCAAAAAAAAAACCGTTAGCAAAAGTAATTTTATGACAAACGTTATAAACAAATAATAAGATATTTTATAGAATTTTATCCGTAATTTCTTAAATGTTTGAAACATATTAAATTTAATAATTTAAATTAAATAATAATTATATACAATTAATAATGGTCTAGAATAATGACAAGTATCCCAAAACAGGTTTCTTTTATTATATAGTATAGATTATTATTATTATTATTATTATTTGAAAAAAGCATAGGTTTCAAATTGTAAATTAAATTTGAGGGCGCCAAATTACAATTTGATGAGGGATATATATTATAACTTTACTAGTTCATGCTTAAGAGGTTTGTATATCATCATCATACTCAGTAAAACCTATCAATAGCAAAGTTAAGGTAGCATACGAGGAGAGTAAGATGTACACAACTTTACCTCTACCCCGTAGGAATAGAGAGACTGCTTCCAATGAGGCCATCGGCTCCATAGTAGTTTTGCGTCAAGCTTTGGACATAAGCCACATAACACTCAGCAAAGGCCGATTAGTGTATGTACCCCCTTGTCTTTCGACTATCAAAGCCATCACATAATGCATGATTAACCGTTCCCCGTTTTTAACGTTATTTTCACGAAAATGGTAAAATAACGTTAAAATTAGTGCACTTTCACTTTTACACCCGAAGGCCCATACATATATACGTTATATGCGCATATCGCAAGCAGAGCGTAGCTTAAGAGGTTTGTACAAATGTGCTTAAACAAGTTGTACACAAGGATTTGCAATTGTGAACCTGAATTTGCTTAGACATTTTTTTTCATAGATCGTTTTGCTTTTGTGTTGTAAATATACAAACATAGGTTATTATTATTAATATTACTAGTAGTAAAACCTGTGTGCAAACACGGGTGGTTTTAGAAAAGTATGCATACCACATTTTATTAGTCGATGAATGACTAAACAGTTTTTAAGTTTTAATTAAAAATGGATTATAAAGAAAGGGAACATCATTTAAATACACTGTTAATAATTATAACACAATAAAGCAAAGATTAAATACAATCGAGCACTAATGCTTTATAGAAATTTTACATAGCCCATTTTATTAAAAGTAGTTAATACAGTCACAACCAACTTTTTATAATCATGGTTGGTTTTACTCATCGTTGTAAGAAAAATCGATGATTACAAAGGTTTCGGATACACCGCCTTTTCCGTTAGTCATTCGACCCTGGCTAGAAAATTTCTTGGCTCTGGCCATGATACAAACCAACCATGTCCCTACAAAATATTATGTACACAAACTTGTTGAATTATAACTCGCTTGTTAAATAACTGGCTTGGATTTGTAAACGAACTGAGCTCGAGTCAAGGTAAGTTTGTCTTGTTGACTCGCTTGTTAGGCTCGTTTTCACATATAGAAATTATAAGTCAAAAGTATAACACATGTAATACACTTAATATGTGTGTGTGTGTGTGTGTGTGTGTATATAGAAACGGGTTCGGGAGAAAACGCTCAAATGTGTGAGAACGGTGAGAACGCATCCTGGCCCAACACGTGTCCCGCGGCATAGAGAAGGGCGGAGGGGCTTTTTTGTCTTTTCATTCTTCTTTTATTTTCCCAACGCGGTATAATATTTTCTGGCGTCTAAGTTTTTTTTGGCGTTAATTGTATTTATTAAACTTTTTGGTGTTTAATTAATTGTTTTTGTGTCACATATATAACTTTTTGGCGCTATATCGTTTTCTCTGGTTAATTTTTTGGCGTTTGTGTTTTGTATAATAATTCACTACGAGTAATTAATATTTGCATAAGATTAAAATAAGTCCAATTTTTCTTTTGGCGTTTATTGAATTTTTTGGCGTTTTAATACCCTTTACAAGGTGCTTTGCCAGCAGCTGTTCTCCCAGTTTTCATTCTACTTGCGTTTTGGTGTTTGTAGTTTTTGGCGTTTTATATAATAACGTATTTTATTTATAGAGAATTAGATAACAAAACAACATATAACTTGATATCAATACAATATAAAATGAAAAAAACATAATTAAAAATGGTAATCTAATTTTTCCTTCCAACTTCAATGTCATCAGCCTCTTCCTTCTTGAATTTGTTTTTGACATTTTGAACCTTTTTTGAATAATTTAGCTAGATGCCAACTTTCCTTCTTAAACCCCGTCTTTTTCAGAAGAAGCTGCTTAGTGGCATCCTGTTTTTTGGTGTGATATTCTTGTTTGGTGGCATGTCATTAAAGATCAACTCTTGCTTGATGCTATTTGTAATAATGGAGCCCAAAATAGCATTTTACACTTGTGTTGAACCCTTTCTTCCAAGCCTATAATCATCAAGAACAAAGCTCACATGATGACATATCACTGTCATCAGTCTTTTTTTCTTGAATATTTGTCCATCTAATTCAGCAAAATATTATTGAGTTAACCCACTCAGAGAAAAGGATCCATTTCAGTGAAAGCTTTGCCTGTGGCGTTTTAAATGGAGTGGTTTCTAGAGGATATGGCGTTTTTTGTGTTTTTCTGGGTGTGATTAATTTAATTGTGTATAGACCCCTCTCTTATAGGAGTTTTTTGGCGCGTAGTTTAGGCGGGACTTTTTATTGTAATAAATGATAGTAATTAAGTAATTGTCTTTTCAGTTACTGTTTTTGTATTTAATGTGTTGATCAGCTTTTATCACTTTTATAGGTTATAGACGTCTCATCTTCTAAGTTTGGCGTTTTTTTTAAATGGCCTTATGCAGACCAACATGACAAAATACAATAACGGAGTAAATAAAATATTAAGCAGGAAAAATATTTGTTGTTATTTTTGGCGTTTTGTTAGGGTTAACCATTTTTAGTATTATTTTGGCGTTTTACTAATAAAGATAGAAATATATCATTTAATTATCTTTAAAAAAAAAAAGAAGATTACATAGAAGAAAAAAAAAGAGGAAAAAAAATTAAAATCCTTCGACAGAATGTACTTTATCCGAATAGTATCCATCACTTGTGTCATCTTCTTCTCCTCGGAGTATTCATCTTGATCTTCATCCATGTCATCACATTCACCTTCATCAGTTTCTTGTTTCTAAAGATTCTGAAGCCTCCACCTGAACATGTCTTGCATTAACTCCAATTTTGAGTCTATTTCCGTGTTGGTACAAGTGGTGTTATGCAATTGTTCCATGAAACCTAGTCGTTGCTTTGTCATGATGTTCTCTAGCCAGTAGACTTCCTGCTCTCCGCTGTCGTATGTAACCGTCACCATGTCTATTTCATCATCAAAACGCCATGATGTCATGATAGGGTCTGGCTTCACATCTCCTTTGATTGGTCCAAATTTGCTGGTTAATGCTTTCATAAGCATATGCGTCTCATGGCATTCGTTGTCTAGAGCGATGCTAATGGATAAGATTTGCCTCTGTATCTCTTCTTCCATCTTCAGAACTGCCTTGACCGTCTTAACATACACCCTCCTTCTGTTGTCAAAATGGAGGACGTATCGCCTGATTCCCAGAGTGTATCTCCACGAAACGATTGTTGCCATTTTTGGCGTTTTGTTTAAGTTGATGTTTTTGGTTAACGATTTTTTTTTTGCAGAAAATGGATAGATTGAAGTGATTATGGAAGCTATGTTTTACGTTTGTTTATATAATGATGTTTTTGGCGCGTAATTTAGGAGGGAATTACTTCTAATAAATGTTAATAACTGAAATTCAGTTATTTGTGTTGTTTCATCTTCCTGTAATATTCAACGCGTTTTATTACTAATTTTTGGCGTTTTGTTTTTAATGGCGTTTTATTTTTTTGTATGGCGTTTTATCATTTGATGGCGTTTTGAATATGAGGGGTAAAAGACCCTTTTACCCTTAATGAAGCGCGTCCCACATAATAAAATTGATGTTATTTACGAAAACGCCACCGCGCAATCTAGTCCATGGATTGTTTTGATCGGACGACCCATAAGCGTTCTCACCGTTCTCACACTTTTCACCGTTATATATGGTCAGGATTTAGAGAAAACGGTGAAAAATGTGAGAATGGTGAGAACGCTTATGGGTCGTCCGATCAAAACAATCCATGGACTAGATTGCGCGGTAGGGTTTTCGTAAATAACATCAATTTTATTATGTGGGACGCGCTTCATTAAGGGTAAAAGGGTCTTTTACCGCTCATATTCAAAACGCCATCAAATGATAACACGCCATTCAAAAAAAATAAAACGCCATTAAAAACAAAACACCAAAAATTAGTGATAAAACGCGTTGGATATTACAGGAAGATGAAACAACACAGTAACTGAATTTCAGTTATTAACATTTATTAGAAGAAATTCCCTCCTAAATTACGCGCCAAAAACATCATTATATAAACGAGGTAAAACATAGCTTCAATAATCACTTAAATCTATCCATTTCTGCAAAAACATCTTTAACCAAAAACGCCAACTTAACCAAAACGCCAAAAATGGCAACAATCGTTTCGTGGAGATACACTCTGGCAATCAGGCGATTCGTCCTCCGTTTTGATAACAGAATGAGAGTGTATGTTAAGACGACCAGGGCAATTCTGAAGATGGAAGAAGAGGTACAGAGGGGAATCTTATCCCTTGGCATCGCTCTAGACAACGAATGCTATGAAACACATATGCTTATTGTCACACCCCCAAAATACCACATGCGGAAACCCCGCTAGGCGTGTGACATACCAGGATATAGCCACTAATCATATTGAACTCATAACAAGATTTCAAATGGAGTTGTCAATTATAAATAAAAATGTATCAAACAATAAGTTTAATAAAATCCAACAAGTTCAGCGGAAGCAATAAATAAACCATTGTTTAAATGTTTCAAAACCAAATGTATGAAAATCAATAATCCTGTCATGTGTATGAAATCGACAGAGACATATAAAAAATAACATAGTCAATCAATGACTCACGTGTTGCGAAGAACCTATAAAATGAAGAGTTAATTTCCAAAATCGTCCCTGGGGTTTGGGCAGGTTTGCCATTTTCGTCCAAAATTACACTTTTGTACCAAATTGCCCCTAACGTTTGTAACTTTTTGCCATTTTCATCCAATCCACTAACTTAGTTTATTTTTCTGTTACGTTGAGGATATTTGGATGAAATTAGCAAATATAAAACCACAGGGATGATTTTGGCAATTTACTCAAACTCTTTTAAATTTCTTTTATTTAATTAATTTTGTTACATATATAATAAAAAAGAATATACATGCAATTTTTATATGAAAAAAATAATAGCTTTGTCACATAATTTTTATAAATTTTCATCCAACCACTACCTAAGTTAATTTTTCTATTAAGGCGAAGAAGGATGTTTATAAGCTAAGCAAAAAATTAATTTCTAATTTTTTATATAGATCACTTTTTTAAAAATAAAATCTACTTAAACCTCTAAATTTTATAAAACTAAAATGCGGGTGACCTTATTGAAAAAGGTCAAATAAAAAAATCTTATCATATATACCAAGTTTGTATTCCATCTTTTACTCTTTTAAATACGCTCCTAAGGAAAAACAGAAGCCAGTGCCCCCTATCAAACAATGTATCGTTACCAAACCTTAAAATTACCCACCAAATTTTATTTATAATGCTATAAACCAAAAGTTTTTTTTTACTCAAGCCACTTAGAATAAGTATTAGTTAGTTACCCTCATAATTTTAATTAAGTAAATATTTTATTTCTACCAACATATTTCCTATGTGCTCAACACATTTAAAAAATAATATGTAATGTTTTACAATTTTTTTCTATCTCTACAACTGATAAATGCTAAAAGTCGTAATCTATTGTTATGTGTTGCACACCAATGACGTTTTCTCTTTATAAAACTGATTTATATAAAGAAGCTGTAAATTAATTTCTGTCTTAATTTATAAAATTAAAAACATCATTCACCTTAATAGAAAAAATAAACTGAGTTAGTGATTTGAATGAAAATTTATAAAAATTATGTGACAAAACTATTTAATTTTTTTTTCTAAAAACTCCATGTATATTCATTTTTAATATATATGTAACAAAAATAATTAAATAAAAGAAATTAAAAAGGCTGTGAGTAAATTGCCAAAATCGTCCCTGTGGTTTTATATTTGCCATTTTCATCCAAATATCCTTAACTTAACAGAAAAAATAAACTAAGTTAGTGGTTTCGATGAAAATGGCAAAAAGTTACAAACGTTGGGGGCAGTTTGGTACAAAAGTGTCATTTTGGACGAAAATGGCAAACGTGCCCAAACCTCAGGGACGATTTTGGCAATTAACTCTAAAATGAAAAAAATAGACGTAAAATCTTGAACTACACATAGACGTTGCGCCTTATTACCTCGCAAAATTATGAACGAAGTGTAAAAACGTTGAAACACACACACATACGTTGCTTCGTGGTAACTCGCTAAATATAGTACGAAACGTAAAATGAAAATCTGCGAAAGATAAAAAGTATAGGGCACCAAAGTTAAAATATAAAAAAGTTGAGGTTAAATTGTAAAAGAAGAAAAGTTTTGGCTTTAAAGTAAAAAATTCGATTTTTTGAAATTAAAATTGCGAGAAATTCAAAGATTTTGGTTAAAAGTAAAATTTCAACTTTTTTTTAAAACCACCCAAAGTATACGGTTTAACACCCTATGCATACAAAACTTACTAATTCATAGTATATAATTAAGTAGATTTTGATTTTTTTTTGTTGACCACCCCGATCGGTTAGAACCCGAAAACTGGTTTTGATTTATTTGTTGACCGGTCAAAAGTGGACAAAACCCGGACCAGTTGAAACCCGAAAACTAGTTTTGATTTTTTGTTGACCACCCCAAATCGGTTTAGGGTTTGAATCTAATTTGTGCATCTATACTTAACCATGATTAGTGAATCACGCCAAAAATTCGTTAAACTTGTCATATTATTTGTGTATTGAATATCTTATATATTATCGTGTTAAACATCTCTTCTTGTGGCATTCGTGTTATTAAACTTCGTACATTTACTTTGTTACACATGATGTGTTGTTTAATATGCATGCAAAACATGTTTGTACAAATGTTTAAGAACATAAGACATTTAAATAAATGTTTCATATTTGGGTTCCTCTTTATATTAAATGTGTCATGTCAAATACAATAGGCACAACACGTTTTGAATTAAATACAACAAGGACAACACGTTTAGAAAACTTTAGGGGACAACACGTTTTGAACCAAATACAGTAGGGGCAACACGTTTTGAAAACTCTACTTTAATACACGTTTTGAATCAAATACAATAAGGACAACACGTTTAAAAAACTTTAGGAGACAACATATTTTGAACCAAATAAAGTAGGGGCAACACGTTTTGAAAACTCTACTTTAATATTTAAACAATCCAGAAAAAAGTGCAAAGGAGTGTCTCCTTTCGATAATAATCAAAAGGGTGTTGTTATTTTGAAGTCTAGCAGTTTTCTACTGTGACTTTGGAAGTATACAAAATTAACCATTTAAGTTTTTCAAATGTTGACTTAATTTTTCACACCCTATACTAACAAATGATTTTTTTTTTCTCATTCATGCCCTCACAGCCTTAAATATAATAATACTAACAATAATTTACTAAATCTAATTTTAATTATTATATAACACTAAAAATAACAATAAATAATATCTTTTTTGTTATAAACAGTACTAATATAGTAAAAAGATACACGAACAAAAAAAAATATTGAAAAGAGTAAACTGAAATTTTACCCCCTCCGTCTATTCTACGTTAGTCTGACCGTTTAGAATCGATGAAATGACCATTATACCCTCCATCCATCTTCTTCCTCGACACATATAACCCTACCTCCCTTAGATCTTCAATCGCTCCATCTTCCTTGTGCCGTCTCTTTGATCCAGCTCCAGCCCCAGCCAGATCTTGCTCCAGCTCCTTGTGCCGTCTCTGTCAAATGGAAAATGTCTAGTTCTTCTTCCAACCTATTTCGATCGAAAGGTAAAATGGTGAATACCGAACCCTCAGACATTATCTATCCTTGTGGTGGCCAAACTGTTTACAAACAGTCGGAATCGAAAGCAAATCCTGGAAGACGGTATCTGCGATGTGTAAGTGATTTCTAAGTTATGCATATTGAATGTAGTTGTGGGATAATTACTGACTTGTTATGTTTTTATTGATGTCCGATTTTAGATTGGAGGATGTGGATTCCTTAGATGGGCTGATGTTAGTGAAGAACAGGGATGTCAAATTTGTCGCGAGGTAATGCCTGCTTTAATTCAAAGTATCAAAGATAAGGATGAGTTGGCTAAGTGCAAAGACAAATTGGCTCAGTACAAGAATGAGGATGTGTTCAAATGGAAGTTGTACTTAGGGATTACTTGGGTCTTGATTGTGCTAGTTTATTTGCTTAAGTAGTTAAATGTAGACAAATTGTATTAGTATCTGTATTTTCTACTAGTTGTAACTGACTTTCCAGTTATTGCAATGCTAAATTTCCGTTTTCAAGTTCTTACTGTTTGTTTTAATGTTATATTGGTAGCCTGAATGTAATCCTGAAGCTATTGCTGAGAATGAGAAGATAAGGATGAAGATGTAGTTACAGCTGAAGAACCTGAAAGTTATGTATACTTTGAGGATTAAGACTCTGAGGTACTCAGACCTTAGTTGGAGGAACAAACACAAAATGAAGTACACTCGAAGATCCGACAAAAGACTATGACCCTGAAGTGCTGGAACATGCATGGAATTACAATTTTTGGGATGAAGAGGACGATTGGTACCACAATCCATATGAAGGGGAGCATGGTTCTGATTTGGATTGGTCTTGCTTGGATGATTGTCACTGGAAATAGGCTAGAAACCGGCATCTAAAATTTGTTGTATGTTGTATTTTAGACCACTAAATTATTTGTTCTCATGTATTGTGGAATCTGTACTAAACTTTGCAATGTAATCGAATTACTTTCTGTCAAAACTATGTTTGAACACAAATATGAAAATACTGAAATGCAGCCATATAAAAAACAACCAAACATTTTCATTATAACAAAATAAGGTAACAAACATAGTCATAACTGCAGAAATGAAAACAAACATTATCTGTAACAAATTCGACAAACATCCATACAACTAGAGATATTAGAAACCATAAAAACTTCCATCAATCATCAACATTGTCAATTGGGGCACCTTGAGTGGCAGTATGCGATTCTTGTGAAGCAGCAGTTTGTTCACCCCCTTGTCCTTTGCAGCTCCTAATGTTGTCTCCCAGGTTTCCACATTTACCACACTTGTTGGTGGTGCCCTTTCTGGTCATTTTATCTCCTTTGTCGAACTCCTTCCCAAGCTCTTTTTCCCCAAATGTCTTCTTTCGCTTCTTCTTTGGCCTTCCAACCTGTGTATGATGCTTTGGTAGGATAATTCTTGATGGACATTGAGAAGGAGTCCACATCTCCGGCCCATTAATTGGATTTCATGTTCTCATGAACGTGCCTCAAATAAAACCTGTGCTCATAGCATAGCTGGAATCAGACCCTGTCATACAAATTGGAAATATCCCTCTTATTTTTCAAGCAAAGTTTGCAAAAAAAAGAAAAAAAAAGCTAGGAATTACCATGCAATAATGGCTTACCTTCTGTCTGTCGCTGATGAAAGTGAAACATGAATCAACTGTGCACTCTAGGTCATCTCTCAATAGTTGCAAAAACCATTTCCAACTTTGTCTTGTTTCTGCCTCAACAAGAGCATAATAACCTGGATATATGCTATTGTTCCCATCTATACCAACAGCAGTCAAGATCTGTCTAGAAAAAGGACCTTTCATAAAACACCCATCGACACCCAGTAGTGTAACACCCCGTGTTTTCGAATGTCAAAGTCAAAGTCAAAGTCCAAGTCAACTTTGACTTTCTTTGACTGTAGATAGTCGATTTTGTGTTTTACTTGTATTATGTGGAGTAAGTGTTGTAATCAGCAAGAATCGAAGTAATCGAACGAGTTTTAATGCGAACCGATCTACGACTGTGAATGATAGGAAGTAACAATGCGATAAAGTTAACCTAATCAGTAATCAAACCAATCTAACAATCAATCAAACTCGAGACTCGAATTCTTGAATTATTGAATTGTGGTATTGTTATACCTGCGTGTGTGCCTTATGTGTTACTTGTGCTTACTTTATGTTTGGTGTGGTATTCAAGCAAATCAATCGAAAATCGAATCGAAACTCGAAAAACAATCGAACTCAATCGAAACCGACATCAAAACGTGACTTATAGAAGATTGTATGTTAGATATAGTGGTTGGGATTAAAAGTAATTTGACTAGGAACTCTATCGAAATCATATCATCATACGTCGAAATCGAAACGTCGAAAAAGGTCACAAAATACTCAAAGTGCGTGGCGGATCGAACGGGAAACATCCTGATCGAACAGGCCAGCCGATCGGCTAGCACCTTGCCAGCCGATCGAGCAGCCCACTCGATCGGATCTCCTAGCCGATCAGCTGCCACTTTCCTCTTTTGGAAGCCTATAAATAGGGTTGTCACTATCATACTTTCCATTTTTGGAAAGCTCTGACCGAACCAGCTATCTTCTTCACCTTTTCTCAGATTTCTCTCAATCCCGGTAAGTTCTCACTCTAAATCCTGTACGTTTTCGATCATTACTTGATTCTACACCTTTCTATCTTTCAAAACTTGGATTCTAACCGTGAAATCACTAAGATCTAAGTGTTCTTGGGTGATGTCATCATGGTGTTCTTGAAGAACATCATGTTTTGGCCTCATTCCACTATGATTAGCTTAGATCTAACCGATTTCCACATAAACAAGTTAAGATCCACCATAGATCTAAACATTTTCATGATGTGAAGGATTGAAAGAAGGATTTCCAACTTTCTTTCAACTCTTTTACACTCAATGCTTTCAAATCAATAGAAACGGAGCTTGAACCGACTAACCAATCATTCTAACAGTAAGAGGTTCAAGATTCGGATTCTATATACAAGGCTAACCCGATATCGGTTAAACTCTAAACCGACATTCCGAACCGTTCAACCGGCCAGACTTGGGTGATTCCTGTTTGAGCCAAGGGAACAGGTAGGAACGAAGGTTATCATAGTTCAACACGTTGTCAAGATGCCTTGAAAGAATGACAAATAAACAAACAACCAAGTGTTAGACGAAAGGCCGACCAGGTCTGAAATGCTGGCCGAATGGCTAGGCTGTTCGAACAGCCCAACCGATCGGACATGCCAGCCGATCGACCGGGCCAGCCGATCGGTTAGCACATGGTCCCACACTTCCGAACTTTTGAAGTATAGTATTGACGAAGTAATGTTCAATCGAATGGGTCACTCGATGGGTAAACATTACTGTTCGGATCATGAGATACTATGCTTCAACACTTAATCGTTTTCACGACTTGTTCGTAGTAAGGAATGCCAGCCGATCGAACAGACTATTCGATCGAGTGACATTCAGTTGAGGACTAATCCTGAAACTCCTAGCCGATCGAGTGAGCTAGCCGATCGAGCGAACCGCTCGATCGACCGACTTGAAAGGTAGGAACACTTCAGTGTTCTCAAATACTGCAACAAAAACTTCCAAAGTTCAAATCCTCTAACACAAACACACCAGAGGAAGAAACAATCCACTCGAATGGTCCAGCCGATCGAGCCAACCGGCCGATCGAACAGGACTGTCCAACCGGATATACTAGCCGATCGAACAGGTCGTCCGATCTAACCTGCCGTTCGATCGACCAGCCCATTCGATCCATCCATACTTGTTTACTTTTCCGCGTTACTTATCGTTATGCTATCGAACTATTCAGGCTAACCAAACTCTCAACGCTCCCTTCAATCCACAATCAATCACTGTGAGTATACTCGAACCCTTTTTGCTTTAGCACTTTTGGGTGTTACATACGTTACCTATCAAATCACAATCAAACACAAACTATTTGAACGCTGACCATTTGCATGTGCTACTTGACTAAATGAATGCTGTTTATTATGTTTACACGTGGAATGCTATCTACCTGCCTTAGCAACATAGTACTATAGTTTGGACTCAGCACCCGTTGTCACACCCCGAATTTCCACGTGTCACTGGTGGTCCCGGTGGGGAGTATCGTGACGTAGTTGATAACATCATAGTCAAACAACACAACTTATAAATGCACAGCGGAAGCAAAAGATAAATATATTACAGTCCGAATATAAAGTAATATCAAGTATTACAACGGAAAGTAGAGGATCCACAGGCGGATCTTAAAACTTAAATGTTGTTCAACAGACTTTAGGCGCCTAGAACTTGCAAGATTCCTTATTAACGCCCTGAGCAGCTTCCAGCCTATTACGTACTTATACCTGTCACTTAGACTTTGGAAAATACGTCAGTTTTCACTGGTAAATACACTCAACTGACTCATTTGAAAAGAGTTTATGAAAATTGGTTTAGGCGCACAAGGCACAAAACTATTTTGACACTTGATTAAAATGCACAAGGCAAGATTAATCTTTTATACTTGGGACAAACTATATCTCATGTTATCAGTTTTACATAACTTGCTCTACATACGGGGCCCGGTCCTATGCCGGTTCAAGATTAACCGACACACCACTATTCCCTTATTGGGAATCCCTTATTGGGTATAATCGATTTATAAGCATAAAGCATCTGTCAGGTGTATGCCTACACCCCGTGCTTAGGTCGTGGCCATTGCATTTAATGAGTCAAGGATATCCAGGACACGGTCGCATTAACCCCCAATGTTTCAGTCAAGCAATACGAATTAAAACAGGTTATTTGGATTTCCCGACTCATTGGTCTTCGAATCCCATACCTGACCATGCGGTATTTATATTACCGTATCCCAAGCCCGTAATAGGGAAAATAAGTTAAGAGTATTTACCTGAGCTAGCTCCTGTCTTAAATAGCAAGAGTTATAATAACTCAGCCGTATTCACTTAAGTAAGCGTAGGTACAATTTACCGGAAGGCTCTAGTCTGGAATGATGGTATAAATAACCAATTAGAATACTAACGGGTCTTTAATTAAGCCTAAGCTTAGACCGGTTAGTTTTAAGGAAATATACGGTTCAAGCGCACGATTAGGCGAAGACCGGATAGAACGTGATTTAGACCCGACAAGTTTGAATACTTGTATAATATGGGTATACTAAATACATTATGGATTTTGAGACAAAAATGATAACGTTTGACTCGTTTCGGTCAATTTATGCACACTAGTTACATAAACCGAACCGAGCGCTACAAGAGCGTTACGGGTAGGCAAAAGAGTCATATGCAAGTTCCCTGAGATAATATGCATGAGACGAAATATTTGTAGGTGCACCCGCCCTCAGTTGAACGGGGCTTATCATAGAGTACTAACTCCTGAGGTTCGCTCTTTTCATTTGAAGAGTGAACGGAGCTCTCCTTTCGAGCTGATGTATGCGTTTCCGTATGGATCTTTGAGTGAGTGACACTCGGTTCCTTTTTGTTCTCAAGTACCTTATCCACAACTTCACTAATTGCTGCGCTAATCAAGGCCTGAAGAGTAGTGCCATTAACATTTATATTTATATTTGCACCCTTGTTTTTAGCCGCTGCACTGCTGTGCGCTTCGTCGGAAACCTCCATTTTGGAGCTTTGGTACTAACACCAAAAATAACGTATGCTTAGATGCAAGTTATTATGAAATCATCGTAATGGACGATTTATAAAGTCATGGTATTACTAAACCATAATGGCTGTTTGGTTTATAACTTCCTTATAGTATGCTACTAGAAAGTATGTCAATTATATTTAGCCTAGGTCAAAAAGGACCATCAATTTTGTTTATGGTTCGGACCGAGTCCATTACCTTTTGACTGGGGATCACAATGTCACAACTGCCCTTGTCATAACGACAATCTTTAGATACTTGGAAGGCTTGCCATGAAGGACATTAATAATCATAGGCCCGAAGGCCTTGTCACAAAGGACATACAAAATATGGCACTTAAGGAATTAATATATAAGCTGCAATCTTATTGGATCAGAGATCTTAAGGTTCGAACATAGTTCTTCACCTTTGGACAGAGAGTCAAAGACTACAACCGTCATCTTGTGGAAGATAATTTATTTTGCCACAAAGGCTAGTCAATGTACATCATTCTGACTAACTAGATGATTGTGAGCCCCAGAGGAGTCAGCCATGGTGAAGCCTTGAAGGCCAACTAACCATGAAGTAATAACTTACTTAACTATAGGGAATTGTCGAACTTGATAATTTAAATAGCCATGGTGCAAACAAACCATATAGGCCAATAGATAGTATTTAGTTTATTTGATCATGTTTTGCCTAGATTTTTAAATAAACCATCTTTGGCGTTTAAATGGAATAAATCCTTAATACTTACTAGACAGGGGACGTAAGTCACGACTGTCAATGTCATAGTGACATTTTATATAGCACAACGGCTTGTTCCATAGGACTTTTCGATGGCACAGATGCCTTGTCACTAGGGAAATTTTTAATACATAATCAATGATTCCTCTGGATCGGAAAATTTCATAATCCATTGTCTTGACAAGAAGTTATGAAATAGAACTATCGTTTTCATGTATGCATCCTTGCCCGTAGGTATACATCCCAGGTGGATGTTTAGATGTGTACATCATGTTCGACGTTTATTAGCCATGATTCCTATCGATCATATAGGCTAATTAAGGGGGTTTGGAAGTTCCTAATATAGAGGTGACAATCGTGATTTTATCGCATCACTGTTGTCGGGAGTGTTAACACGTTTTCAAGTGTTAATCAGGATCTGAATCTCTTCTAAACAGGTTTCACCATCTTAGCAAGGTCTTCAATGACATTCAAGCTAGGTCAAACCTTTTAAGATTCTCTTTTAATACATACACTTAACAGAGAAGGAAATTTTTTTTTATTTTATTCAGGATTTTTATCACGAATCCTTATTTATAAGTTAGTAATAGCACAAATGGCCTAGTCGAGTAGACAAGTTAAATTTATAAGCCATGATTTCTGAGAATCGAGGAATTACAATTTATCCTAGTTATAAAACATTACGGATATTGAGGTGGCACCAAGGCCTAGTCACAAGGACATTTATAAATTATAAGCTAGGATTCTAGAGAATCAAAGCCTTGAGGTTTGAACCTAGTTCATTACCTTTTTCTGACAGGGAGTCATAGGTTACGACTGTCTTTATTACAATTTCTGGCCCGTGGGCCTATCAATTGACATCTCGTAAGATGTTAAGACATATAGTCATTGTACTGATGATACGTTCAGCGGTCACAGTAATGACATGACGCCATGATCAGTGTTATTAATTTAATCAACTGTCGTTCAGTGGTCATAATGATGACATGACGGCAGGATTATCGTCTAGAGGGCTTTTGAGCATAGCTCACCCCCTTAGGACGGGGAATCTCAAAAGATCACAACTGTCGATGTCGCAATCGGACAGGGTATTATAGCTCGTGGCACTTCATCCTTAAGGGATGATTATTTTACTTACAGGGAATTTTAAATAAATCCCAATTTTCAAATTTATTACCCGTAGGCACTTTATTACCACGTATGGTTAAAATATGATCATCTTAATTGATGATGTAAACCCAGGATTCAGAGATCATTAAACTGGGTTAGGAATCTTTTGAAGAATCCTTAATAACATGTGTGATTTCCAACGAATCACATCTGCCGAGAGTGTTAACATGTTTTCAGATGTTAACTGGGATACGAATCTTTTAAACAGGTCTTACCATCTTGGCCCGGTCTTATAATTGACCCGAAGGCTAGGTTTCACTCTTAAGATTCTTAGTTCATAATTAACGCTGAACAAATTTTAAATCGAGATGTTAATAAGGATCTGAATCTATGTTGAGGAACTGCCATCTTGGCCGGTCTTAATATGACACGAGGCTAGGTATTGTCCCTTTTAGATTTTTCCATTTTATTATAATGGTAGATCTTATAACAGAATTGTTATTTTAATTTACTTCATATATTATATTCATATAAATGATATAAATGAAATCTAGATAAAACATCCCAATGATTTTAAAAGGGGTATAGAATTACCCAAAAAGGGACTTAAAAGAAATGATGTTGTCCTCAGAGGGACCAAAAGATAAATATCGCTATAAAGACTTTTAAGGAAACGATCTTCAATAAAAGGAGTCTCCTCTTCATTTTTGTTCTGAATGTCCTCTCCTTGGTCGTACGTTAATCCTGGTCGCGGTACGAAGCTCAGCCTTCCTTAGGCTTCTAATGGGGAGAATTTCCATTATAGCTTCTTTGCTTGACGACATATCAAGAATATATAGAATTGAAAACAAAAATTCTCCGAATAGAGATGAGGGTATTCCTATGTTAAGTCTAGACTCAGAAGGTCAAGGAATGTGCTATTGTGTCATTGAGATTAAGCACTAAGGGCTAGTGTTTAATTCACTCAATGTTGGCTCTGATACCAACCTGTCACACCCCGAATTTCCACGTGTCACCGGTGGGCCCGGTGGGGAGTATCGTGACGTAGTTGATAACATCATAGTCAAACAACACAACTTATAAATGCACAGCGGAAGCAAAAGATAAATATATTACAGTCCGAATATAAAGTAATATCAAGTATTACAACGGAAAGTAGAGGATCCACAGGCGGATCTTAAAACTTAAATGTTGTTCAACAGACTTTAGGCGCCTAGAACTTGCAAGATTCCTTATTAACGCCCTGAGCAGCTTCCAGCCTATTACGTACTTGTACCTGTCACTTAGACTTTGGAAAATACGTCAGTTTTCACTGGTAAATACACTCAACTGACTCATTTGAAAAGAGTTTATGAAAATTGGTTTAGGCGCACAAGGCACAAAACTATTTTGACACTTGATTAAAATGCACAAGGCAAGATTAATCTTTTATACTTGGGACAAACTATATCTCATGTTATCAGTTTTACATAACTTGCTCTACATACGGGGCCCAGTCCTATGCCGGTTCAAGATTAACCGACACACCACTATTCCCTTATTGGGAATCCCTTATTGGGTATAATCGATTTATAAGCATAAAGCATCTGTCAGGTGTATGCCTACACCCCGTGCTTAGGTCGTGGCCATTGCATTTAATGAGTCAAGGATATCCAGGACACGGTCGCATTAACCCCCAATGTTTCAGTCAAGCAATACGAATTAAAACAGGTTATTTGGATTTCCCGACTCATTGGTCTTCGAATCCCATACCTGACCATGCGGTATTTATATTACCGTATCCCAAGCCCGTAATAGGGAAAATAAGTTAAGAGTATTTACCTGAGCTAGCTTCTGTCTTAAATAGCAAGAGTTATAATAACTCAGTCGTATTCACTTAAGTAAGCGTAGGTACAATTTACCGGAAGGCTCTAGTCTGGAACGATGGTATAAATAACCAATTAGAATACTAACGGGTCTTTAATTAAGCCTAAGCTTAGACCGGTTAGTTTTAAGGAAATATACGGTTCAAGCGCACGATTAGGCGAAGACCGGATAGAACGTGATTTAGACCCGACAAGTTTGAATACTTGTATAATATTGGTATACTAAATACATTCTGGATTTTGAGACAAAAATGATAACGTTTGACTCGTTTCGGTCAATTTATGCAAACTAGTTACATAAACCGAACCGAGCGCTACAAGAGCGTTACGGGTAGGCAAAAGAGTCATATGCAAGTTCCCTGAGATAATATGCTTTAAATATGATATAATATCAGTAAGTTATGTTCTATTATGCCCCGAATAGTTTTAAACTCAATTTAGGCCTCATAAGGGCATTTTGGTCATTTAGAAGATTATAAAAGAGTCAAATTAGAAATCTGAGTTATGGGTCTGAATTATACAGTAGATATACTTAATTTGACATGTCATAACAGTAGGGTATGACCCGTATATAAAACTTATCATTTAAAATCAAACTATGCACCGTAGGGGTATTTTAGTAATTTCACAAGGGCCAAAAATGCCAAAACTGGAAATCTGAGTTCAAACATTTATACTTACTGTTATTAAATGAAAATATACTAAATACATCAGTAGGTATGAGTCTTATATGTTTAATATGAGTATAACGCTTACTATGCGCTAAAAACGCTAAAAATGCGATTTAGAGCCGTTTCCGGGTTTTTCAAAAGAAAGCTGAGATTTTTATATTTCCAGAATACTTAAAATACTTTATTTATCAAATAAAATCAGTAGAAAAAGGTTTGGGGTCAAAAGGATTTATAAAACTCATTTTATGGCTTAAACGGTCAAAACCGGTATTAACCGAATCAACTTAGCGGCGTATGATCCGATCAGCCAAAAATTAAACAAAAATCTTCAAAAATCCCAAAATATTATATAACATTAGTGGGTTAAAAGTTTTATATCAAAACGTGGCCTGAAATAGGTTATACGCTAAATGCGCCGTTGATTAAACATAAGGCTTTGGTTTTACGCTATCGGCCATAATTAAAAATCTGGACCACCAACTGATCTCAAATTTTCGGTGCAAGTTTATAAATCATAAATAAAGATTTCTACTCTTTCACTTTTCCAAAAATCACGTTTTATAACAAAAAGGGCAAAATAGTCAACTTTTAAGCATAATCGAAAACATGCATATGAATCGATTAAGCATAGACTCAAGATGTAAAAATTTCAGAGAGTTAAGCCAAAATAAAGATGGTCAAAAATAATCTCTAATACAGATCTCAAACATGCATGCATGGATCCGAATCGAGAGTCAATGAAAAAGTCGTTTTATAAGACTTTCGGTTCCGATCCGAGTTTATACTAAAGATTGTCGAGTTTATTATGATAAAACACATTCTTATATTTATTATAAGATTATTTTGATGATCAAACTGATTGCATGTCATCTACATTACCATTTAAGCTATTTTTCGCAAAAAAAAGGATTTCTGTTGACTTTTTAAGAACATCTTTGACTCGACAAATAGCATGCTTAGAGTGGGAATCAGAGAATACCCTTCTGAGGGTTTGTTTCCCACATAAATACCAACTTATAAGTGGTTTCAATTTGAGAAATGACAGAGCCAAACTCGTTTAATCGAAAAGTCAAAGTATAAGAACAACGGTTTGACTTTTAACAATTAATCAATGCAAGAACGAATTATAGAATGTTATGAAGGCTTACAAAGGTCCTAATGAAGCTTAGTTAACACTAGGAGGTGGCCTTGTCGTTCAGATTTGCTCCAGAAGTGCCTTGAGAGCTTTTGCAAGTTTTGGGTGTTCTTGATCACAATGCAAGTGCCAAAGAAATGAGCTTTTTGATCAACTTATGGAGGAATTCAGATGTATAGAGAGCTTCTCAGTAGCCTAGGCATGCAAGGGATTTAATTGGTGCAAAATGGAGGTGATACCAGCTGTATACAACCCACAAAACCGACCCAAAATGCAAAATTCGCGATTTTCTGTTACTGGGCAGGCCATGCGGCCCGCTTAAGGGTGCCAGGCGGGCCGCCTGGCTTTATCTGATCCCCAAATATTGTTTAAATGTTGCAGTTTGGTCCCTGCACTTTGGTTACGAGGTTTTGGCCATTTATCTTGACTCGAAAACCCTCAAACTTGGTTTTTAGGAACCTTGGGACATTTACCAACATGGTAATGTCCTCGGTTAACTTTGCGCTCACCCGAAAAGTCATGAAATTCGACGTTGACGCTTTTAACCCCTCAAGTACGGTTTTGGCCATAACTTTCTCATACGATAACGAAACTTCATGAAATTTTTACCACATATTTTAGTGAGTATATTTTAGCATTACAAAGCTTCGGGTCTGCCAAAAGATCACTCAGAGGTATAAATTCAACATGTTGACACTTTTGGCCCCTGCAGTTTGTAATTCCTCACTTTCGTGCAATTTCCGCTTCGTATGATCCATGATCCATCCGTTTAAGGTTATAAACATTATGTAGGGTTATTATAGAGTCTATTTATCCATTGTTGACACTTTGGACCCTTACATTCCATAGTTTTCACTGTTTGTCAACTTTAGTCCCTCTAAAGTATGTTTTCGCATATGCAAAGTCTATGACACGTGTCATTACATTAATGGACGTAAATTTTCGAGGTGTTACACCCTGGTTATGCGTAAACTATTCGAACTCTATATGCTATTATCAAACTTGTGTGCTCACCTTTACATTTTATGTATTGACTTTATTTTAACGTATGTGATAGGTAATTAGGATGCTTACTTGCTAGGAAAGCGGGGCAATAATAAAGCTTTAGAGCCCATCTAGCAGTTGTAGGTCGTAGCCTACCTAGGGGTCTCTAGAAGCGAATAAACTATAGCCTTGGAGCCGTTGGAGTTGTTCGATCAAGCATCTATGGCATTAGTTGTCTGTAGATCTTGTCCGGATGAGTCTTAATGACTCTGGGCAGTACTTTAAACATTTGGTTTGTAATAAATTGAATCTGAGTTGTCGAAACAGTGCTGTTTGTTTAGTTGTATTCTATGATAACTTGTTTATTTATTTGGGATACGGTATGGGACGTATCACTTAACTGAATTTGTAATAATAGTTGTTGTGGAAACTTCTGGACAATCTGTTTCGCTCAGTGCCGCGCCCCGATGATTCCGCTATCGGTTGGGGTGTGACAGATTGGTATCAGAGCCATAACTATAGGGAATTAGGCAGACACGACCTAGTCCGGGCCGCTGTCTTAGAGACCTAGACTATAGTTAGGAACCATCAGACCCAGTTTAAGTGCCTTATTCTGCAATTCTTCACTATCACTGCACTCGAATTTCCAATTAAAGTCCGGTGATTTGGTTGGGAATAGGTGTGAAAGCCACAAACTCCTGATCAAGCTACCTGACTTATGTTAATTTTTATTCGTTTATTCATGCTTATCATAATATTTTCAATTTCATATAAGGAGAATTATACCAAATCAGGAGTGAAACCCTCATTTTGATGGAAATTCTCCCTAAAATTTCCTAAAATCAAGGAAGAAATTGCTAAGCCAAGGGGTGAAACCCTAACCTTGGCAGTTTGTTCTGGATATTACTTATCTCACCAAGTCATTCGACGGACTCCAACGACCTGAACTCACGAGTATGACCTAGGAGGCGCGTTTGGAATGCCCAAGAATCGAGGCAGAAACACAACCTCTAGAGTCGGAAGTGATGACAAGTCTACTGTGAATAGTCGAGTTGCCTTGGTTAGTCGATGTCTAGTAGCCGCAGACAATCTATCTCTCGATTTTATATGTTTCGAATTTGACAAGTCATCGGGTACACTTGTTGATTTTATGTGTTTATGTGTGCTTTCTCTGTTTTGTGTTATATTTGCTTTCTCTGTTTTATTCTGGGATGATATTCGATTCTGCTATCATTATCAACAACACACGACTCGTACTGTTATTCTATCCCTAATCGACACCCAGCTAGCGCAAATCTAGACAATATCATACTACACTGTGCTATACGACTAAGTTAGGCTATGACATACGATGCTATCAGATACAATATTCGAACGACACGCGAACTTTGAAGGATAGGTTTCTGTTTTCTGACTGCTTCAGTGATTAAGTGCCTAGGTATTTGCGTATTTCCATATTTTGTGCTCCAAGTATTTATGTGCTTCTGTGACCTACGTGTTCTATGTGCTTCTGTGCTTACGTGTATATGTGGCTATGTGCTTATGTGTTTCGACATGATTCTAAGCTTTAGATAGTAGTAAGACGTGTGAGGTGAGATTCGATTACGTTGTGTTGAGTCCTGTGACGATGTCTGTTGCAGACCATGTCGTCGTCTGGATCCCGTCAACGTCTGACCCGCCAAGAAAAGAGAGACCGACGTCTCGCTGCTATCATCTCCAAAACCGTGGCGAAAGCTGTGAGTGAGGTGTATGAAAATGCTAGCAAGTCGTCAGAAGAATCCCGAACTGAGATCTCCAAGGATTCAAGAAAGGCTGCTTTCAGCTTCAAGCAGTTCAAAGCATGCGGACCAAAAGAGTTCACTGGCGAAGATGGTCCAACAGCCATGTTTCACTGGTTTGAATCGGTCGAAGTCACTCTGCGCCAGAGCGGATGTCCTAAGCATCTCCGTACTCTCAATGCTACAGGCGTCTTCCAGTCCCGTGCTCTAGACTGGTGGATGGCTGAATGAAACAAGCGCGGAAATGATGCAGCTTACGGGCTATCATGATCGAAGAATTCTGCCCTCCTCATGAACGCCAAAAGCTGGAGGACGAGTTCTGGGGAATCAAGCAGAAGGATGGAGACAACGCTGCTCTCACTGCTCGCTTCAAGCAGCTTAGCATTATCTGTCCCGATCAAGTCAAGACCTCAGATCAAGCCATCAAGAAGTACATCCGAGCTCTACCCGAATGTGTAGCCGACTTCGTTCACGCCGCCAAGCCAGCAACAATCGAGGAAACCTACCTACTCGCCGCTGAGATCAACGATAAGCGAGTCAAGTCAGGTTTTTGGGATAAGCAAACCAAGTCTCTGCATCAAGCCACTGCAACACTCACCGACTCATCTGCTCAATCCTCCAAGTCCTTAAGAAGGAAGAAGAAGCACAACAACAACAGTTCCAGCAACAAGAGCTGTGCTGCCGCAACCACCGCTACTCCCCTACAATTTGTACCAGCTCAACAGCAGCAACACCAGCGTTCAGCTCCAGTGATCAATGCACCGCCAGCGAAGCGTGCATACACAGGCCCTCACCCACTCTGCCCGACATGTTCGTATCATCATCCAGTGGGTCTAGCTTGTCGTTTTTGCGCTCACTGCAACCTCTACGGTCATTTCACTGCGAACTGCCGATATGGTCCCCGTCAAACCCCAGCTCAAGCTACTGCCAACCATGCCTTACTCCCTGCTCCTCAAGGCCAACCAGCAGCTCCAGCACCAGCAGTCAATGCTCGAGTCTGCTTTGCATGTGGTGACCCTAACCACTTTGCAAACAGGTGCCCGAACAGGGTAGTCAAGCAAGAGCCCCAGCAGCAACAGCAACAACAGCAGCCTCAGCAGCAGCAGCAAGCAGCCCATGCCCGAACTTTCAACCTCAACGCCCGCCAGGCTCAGGCGGATAACAACGTGGTTAATGGTACGTTCCTTGTGAATGGTATTTATGCATCATGTTTGTTTGATACTGGAGCCGATAACTGCTTTGTGTCATTTGAATTCGAGAAGCTCCTTAGTCGTAAGCGCTCTTATCTATCCTCGTCATTCGAAGTCGAAGTCGCTACAGGGAGAACTATTGCTGTTAACTCAGTACTCCGTGATTGTACTCTCGAACTCAACAATCACATCTTTCCGATCGACCTTATTCCGATGCAACTTGGAAGTTTTGACGTTATAATAGGCATGGACTTTCTTCGTGAAAACCATGCTGAAGTTGTGTGCTTTGAAAATATGATTCAATTCTCGCTCGCGAATGGTGATCTCCTATGTGTATACGGGGAAACAACGTCGAAAGGCCTCAGGCTTATGTCGTGTATTCAAGCCAGCAAGTACCTCCGCAAGGAATACCGAGCCTTCTTGGCCAACATCGTAGTAGCGGAGAAGGGAAAGAAAAAGAAAGTTGAAGTTAAAGATGTTCCAGTGGTTCGTGAATTTCCTCAGGTGTTCCCTGACGATCTTCCCGGACTACCACCAAGTCGTGATATCGACTTTCGCATCGACCTCATTCCTGGAGCTAACCCCGTTGCCAAAGCCCCATATCGACTCGCACCATCCGAAATGCGGGAACACTCGAATCAACTCCAGGAATTACTCGAAAAAGGCTTTATTCGCCCAAGCACCTCTCCTTGGGGCGCGCCAGTCCTTTTTGTCAAAAAGAAGGACGGGTCGTTTCGGGTGTGCATCGACTATCAGGAATTGAATAAGCTAACCATCAAGAACCGATACCCTTTGCCCCGAATTGATAATTTGTTTGATCAGCTACAAGGTGCAGCATGTTTTTCTAAGATCGATCTGCGTTAAGGATATCATCAGCTACGGATTCAGGAGGAAGACATTCCTAAGACCGCTTTTCAAACCCGTTATGGCCATTACGAATTTGTTGTTATGCCCTTTGGTTTAACCAACGCACCCGCGGTTTTCATGGATCTGATGAATCGCGTGTGTAAGCCATACCTTGACCATTTCGTCATCGTGTTCATCGACGATGTCTTGATTTATTCCAAATCGAAGGCCGAACACGCGCAACATCTACGTTTGGTTCTCGAGTTACTTCAGGGAAACCAACTCTATGCCAAGTTCTCCAAGTGCAAATTCTGGTTGGAGGAGGTTCAATTTCTGGGTCACATAGTGAATAGTCGGGGTATCCATGTCGATCCTGCGAAGATTGAAGCCGTCAAAAGCTGGAGTACGCCTAAGAACCCGTCTGAAGTTCGTTCTTTTCTCGGACTAGCGGGCTATTATCGACGATTCATCGAAGGATTCTCCAAGATCGATGTGCCGCTTACCGCTCTTACCCATAAGGACAAGCCTTTTGTGTGGGGAAACGCACAAGAAACTGCCTTTCAAACCCTCAAGCATATGCTGTGCAACGCACCGATTCTTACACTGCCCGACGGAAGCGACAACTTCATTGTCTACTGTGATGCTTCTAACCTTGGTCTCGGCTGTGTTCTCATGCAGCGAGACAAGGTTATAGCCTACGCATCTCGTCAGCTCAAGATCCACGAGAAGAACTATACAACCCATGACCTCGAGCTAGGCGCGGTTGTCTTTGCATTGAAGATTTGGCGACACTACCTGTATGGCACTAAGTGTACAATCTACACTGATCACAGGAGTTTACAACACATCTTTAATCAGAGAGAGCTTAATATGCGTCAACGCCGATGGGTAGAACTTCTCAACGATTACGACTGTGAGATTCGTTATCACCCAGGCAAGGCGAATGTGGTTGCTGACGCTCTCAGCAGAAAGAGTTACGTGCTCAGTACCCGAAACATTCAAGCCCAGCACAACCTCGAAACCCTCATCCGAGAAGCGCAGCATGCTTGCTTTAACGAGCGTACATTGAAGAAAGAAAGGATCTATCACGATGGAGCTCAGTTAGTAAGCAAACCAGATGGGATATTCTATTATCTGGACCGAATTTGGATCCCTAAGCGGACTGATTTGCGAAAGATTATCATGAACGAAGCCCACAAATCCCGGTATTCTATTCATCCCGGTGCAGACAAGATGTACCAGGACCTTCGTTATAAGTACTGGTGGCCGGGTATGAAACGCGATATCGCTCTGTACGTTGGAAGCTGTTTAACTTGTGCAAGAGTCAATGCTGAACATCAAAGACCTTCTGGTTTACTCGAACAACCGCCGATACCTATATGGAAGTGGGAGAGTATAGCTATGGATTTCATAACGAAGCTCCCGCCCACGCCATCAGGTCACGACAGTATTTGGGTCATAGTGGATCGTCTGACGAAGTTAGCCCACTATTTGCCTATACGAGAGGACTACAAGGTGGAACGACTAGCTCAAATCTACACCGACGAGATCATTCGTAATCATGGTACGCCTCGTGATTTCATTTCAGATCGCGACGCTCGGTTCACTTCGCGATTGTGGGAAACGTTTCAAGCAGCCCTTGGTACGTCGCTTAATCTGAGTACCGCATTCCACCCTCAAACCGACGGACAGACTGAAAGAACGATCCGTACTCTTGAAGACATGCTCCGAGCGTGTGTCATAGATTTTGGAGGTAGTTGGAACAAACACCTGTCGTTGGTGGAATTCTCGTACAATAACAGCTATCATGCCAGCATCCAAATGGCACCTTTCGAGGCTTTGTATGGTAGAAGATGCCGATCGCCTATTGTGTGTGTCACGGCCCCCGACCCGGTTTGACCCGTTTCAGGAGCCGCGGGACAGAAATCCTGCGGTATTTTAATTTAGGCGACAGCGGAAGTCTTTTTAAAACAGTATCTTTAGTATTAAAACTGCTCGTTACATAATTTAGGGATAAAACCCAGTAATTTACAATAATATGATTTCCATGGAAATCTTTATTTTTTTAAAACATGTTCCTTTATTTATTTACACTGAGCCACTTTTCTAAGCTGGTAGTGCTTTCTGGCACTTTTCTTTGCTCACAACAGATTACCTGAAACATGTTTGAAAAAGGTTTTGTCAGCGGGGAAATACTGAGTGAGTTCATTCAGTTTTTAGGAAATGACCCATAGTTATAAATTACAGCATAAGAGCGATTACAATGGTTCATATCTTATTTTTATCTGGCTTTCTGTCACAATGGTGACAAGTCACAATGGTGACGATGGTCATACCACTATTAGGTCATACGACAAAGTACAATGCTTCAACTCATTTATCGGATTACCGACAAACGACAAAGCATAGCCCAATGTGGGCGGCACTTAGACATTCTTTGAATGTATTGATTCCGGAAACTGAATCGTAATAGCGATCGAGTAATTACCCTGTTATTGCGGCAGAATTTCGAGATTATGTGGGTTTTTTGTAGTATTTTGATGATATCTGGGTGTACAAATTGAATTTTACCGTCGAACCAACGCAGGAAATCAAGTGCCAAACTCCTCTATTTATACTGGAAATTTGACACCGTCGCGTAGCGCGAGGGGGTACCCCTATAGGCGTCGCGCTACGCGAGTGACCACCCTACTTTCATAGAGTAGCCCTTCGTGCATGTAGGCTTGCTGTGTTGTCAGTTTCCTAAAATTCGATTTTTACAGATAATTATGAAGATAATCGTTGGCTAGGGTTTATCCCCCTCTGAGTTTTAGGGGCCCTGATCCTGATTCTGAAAATTCTGAAAATTTTAGGGTTTGTGTAGAATCACTTGGGTTTCTCAATTAGGGTTTCCTTAATAGCTAATTACCATCCTAATTAGGGATTTTAGTGACAGTTGTTACATCCTCCCCACCTTAAGAAAAATCTCGTCCTCGAGATTTACTGAAATAGATGAGGGTATTTTCAGTTCATCTCTGATTCCAGTTCCCAAGTGTACTCTGGTCCTCTCCTGGATTCCTATTTGACTTTCACTAGCACTAGTCGTTTGTGTTTTGAAAAACTTAATCTTCCGATCTTCTATTTGTAGGGGTTTCTCTATGAATTTTAGCTTTTCATTTACCTCTATATCTTGAAGAGGTACTTACCAGGGATTCGTCTGATAGACATTTCTTGAGATTGGATATATGAAACATATCATGTACTCTAGCTAATTCTTCTGGTAGTTGTAAAGGATAAGCTACTGGTTCTATGCATTGGATTACTGGTAATGGTCCTACGTATAAGAGACTTAGCTTCTTCTCTTACCGAATTTATAAATTCCTTTCCAAAGAAATACTTTCAATAGCATTTTGTCTCCAACTCGAACTTCGACGACTTTTGTTTATTATTTGTATAATTCTTCTACCCGTCTTCAGCCTTTCCTTCGTGATACTAAATATCACAGTCGTAATCACCGAGGATTTCCTTTTTCTCATGTTTAATTCTTGTTGCTCAAATATGTATCTTAAATTCTTATGACCTATATGGATAGTAAGCTTGCTTAGATAATGTTTCAAAATCTTAAGGATAACTTGTGGTTTCTAATTTTTAAGCTTACAAGTGGTAAGGCTTTCTTCGTGCTTTTGCAATTGCCTTGATGCATACACAATTACCTTTTTGTGTCGCATTACCATACATCCAAATTTTTAACTTTGAAGCATTTACCGTATACTTTAAAATCTTATGTTCCTTCTGGTAAGGCTAGGATTGGAATATTTATTAATTTATGCTAGAGGGTTCTTATTTAGAATTAACTGTGTTAACTTAGTTAAGGATGTATCTATCTAAAAGAATTCTTAATAAATTGCCTATAGTATCCGGCTAAATTTACAAAATACCTACTTTCCATTTAAAGATTGCGAACTCTTCCATTGCTATCTTAGCAGGATCTAAGTGAATATCTTCATGATTCATCATGTGACCTTACGTGGTTTATTTCCTATAATCATAAATACTTCTCCGGCAGTTACCTGGATTTTCTATAAAGTTCTTATCACAGAGAATTCGAGTAGGGTTGGCTACTAACCAATCTATTTCTAACACAACATTAAACTTGGCTAATTTCATAGGAATTAGGTTAGCGAAGAATTATATGACCTGAGAGTTATATTTTCCTTTTTGCATGTTTTGACTGTAAAGATTTGTCTAAGTTAAGAGTTTAATAGAATGAAGTATTTATAGAACTTTGGTGTGCATCAGAGTCAGTTAATACTTTTTGTGTAAACGTTGTAACCTAGGACGTACCGGCTATTACATCTGGAATGAGATCTGTTTCCTGAGCAGTCAATTGAAAGGCTCTTGCATTCCTTTTTGCTTCTTCTGCAAGTTTGGCTTTAGTGTCAGATGGTTTGTTCAGTTTTGGACAATTTGGCCTAAGATGTCCAGTTTCTCCACAGTTGTAACAAACTGAAAATTTCTTCCTTCTGCAGTCTTCTTCCTGATGCCCCGGAATTTTGCAAAAATTGCAGTATCCTTTGCATCTTCCAAAATGCTTTCTTTTGCAAAAATTGCAAAATGAACTAGTAGAAGATTACCCATTCCCTCCTTTCTTAAAATCGTTATGGTTATCCGAACGGATTACCTGGGTAATCTTTTGGGCTACTTCCTTCCTTCTATTTTCTTCTCTTGTCCGTACTAGTTCGTCAGTCAGAGTATTGGCTAAATCCACCGCATCATCAATCGTGCGAGGTTTCGCAGCCTTGACGATGTTACGGATTTCAGAAATCAATCCCCAAATATATCGAGAAATAAGTACTGGCTCTGGCGAAGCCAGGGTTGGTACTACTCGAGCATATTCGAAGAATGTCGTAGTATACTTTCGACAATCTACATCAACCATTCGGTGGGTTAAAAATTTGTTTGTCATTTGTTCCTTTTCATATTCGGGACAGAATTTTCTTTCTACCAAGCTTTTAAATTCTTCCCAGTTCATAGCATACGCCATTCTTCTTCCTTTTGATTGTAACACCGTATTCCACCATTCTAGCGCTCCTTCTTTAAAAAGATTTGACGCGTACATGACCTGATCATCCTGAGCACATTTACTTATGGCAATTACTGCCTCAGTTTTCTCTAACCAACGTAGTGCCGCAGTTGCTCCTTCATTGCCTGCAAACTCAGATGGTTTACAAGCAAGAAATTCCTTGTAAGTGCAACCAGGCGTTGCAACTTTCATTTTCTTAGGGAACGGCGCTGGTTGTGGTTCATTGTCATGATTAACATGATTATTGCCTCCGTTTACGCTATTACTGAAGTTATCTTCAGAAATACGTTTGCTAGGAACGAGTTGTTGTGGTTCTATTGGATTTTTAACAGCAGCAACGATGGCTGGAATAGCGTTGGCTATCCCTTGAGCTATCATTGTTGGAATAGTGTTGGCTATCCCTTGAGCAACGATATTTTCTATATCCTGCCTAGTCATATATTGATCCCCCGGTTGTTGCTCAGAATCATTAACTGGTTCATTATTAGCGTTTTCCATTTGATAACTAATTTATAGATAAATAATTAGTATACAAGAAATAATCTCAATATCATACTTAATTGTACATAATCACGTATACGAACAAAATTTATAAATTTTCTAAAATTTCATGCTTCTATATACAACCGTTTTATTATTTATCTTACACATACTGATTTTACTATTACTATTACACAATAATGGTTTCATAAATCCCCTATCCTTTTGTCAACGATTTTCTAGTAACTATGTTTCCTCTTATCATATTTCCAGGAGATCTGTTTCCCAATCTCTTGGATCCTATTCCCAACATTTATTAGTTTTTGGTCAAAGTGGCGGAGTTCAGTTATATTCTTATTACTTATTGGTGGATTTGGTAAAGGTTCTAGATGGAACTTGAGGAAAAAGCTTATAGGGATGGTTTTGTAACTGTATTTCATTAATTAACCATTCGTTTATTTGCGAGTGGATTGAAGGGTTTGGAATAGATGGTTCTAAGTTCATTGGTAGTTGTGTTTCGAGATAGCGATTAAAAATATTTTCATTAACAGGCTTAATAGTATTATGGCTTGCCATTATAGAATCTAACTCTTCCTGAGATGGTAACTTTTCAATTTGCCTAGAACTTTCCCCAATTTCTATTTCCTTGGGCTTGGGTTTCTCGAGAGGTAAAGCATCGAATTCTATAGGTTCTTCTATATCTAGTATATACCTATTGAAATCTCTGGAAACTTCTACTCTTACTGGATAGAGATTTAAATTCTGAAGGGCCTCAGACAAGTTACTCATGCTGTTTAACAAAAATAGACATAGTCAGAATTTATACAATTTATAGAAAACTTTTTAAATATTAGTTCCTACTGGGTACTATTGAAATTTACATCATACAAGGTTTTATTTGAAAATTTTATGATTTTCTTGATAAGACTTCTAGATTGTAGATAATAAAGGTACTAATACTTGAGTCAAATTATTTAAGAATTTGCATGACTTACTACATTGACTAGCATATAAAGATCTGCTCATACTGTACACAATTAGTCAGATAAATAAACAAATAATCACAAAATAGCAATTAATGGAAATTAAGTATTTTCTAAATACTTAATTGGCTTAAATCAGTGGCTTGAGAACCTGGCTCTGATACCACCTTATTTCTGTCACGGCCCCCGACCCGGTTTGACCCGTTTCAGGAGCCGCGGGACAGAAATCCTGCGGTATTTTAATTTAGGCGACAGCGGAAGTCTTTTTAAAACAGTATCTTTAGTATTAAAACTGCTCGTTACATAATTTAGGGATAAAACCCAGTAATTTACAATAATGTGATTTCCATGGAAATCTTTATTTTTTTTAAAACATGTTCCTTTATTTATTTACACTGAGCCACTTTTCTAAGCTGGTAGTGCTTTCTGGCACTTTTCTTTGCTCACAACAGATTACCTGAAACATGTTTGAAAAAGGTTTTGTCAGCGGGGAAATACTGAGTGAGTTCATTCAGTTTTTAGGAAATGACCCATAGTTATAAATTACAGCATAAGAGCGATTACAATGGTTCATATCTTATTTTTATCTGGCTTTCTGTCACAATGGTGACGATGGTCATACCACTATTAGGTCAATGAACTCTAATAGTGACGTTTCTCCCTAGTAGGTCAATGAACCTAACTGGGAGAAATAGTAATGTGCACAATACCCCACTAACCAATAAATCAAGATATCCACGACTTAGTCCCTGTAATTATAACACTTTGAAAATAATTTGGAGTATTGTAAAACAGTTGATAAAAAGAAGAATGACTCACAAACTGTGAGAAAAGAGTTTACAAAAGAGGAATGACTCACATTGCAGATTTAACGAGCAGTGTATAAGCCTACTGATTAGCCTTGATTATTTCTAATTTAACAATAATGCACACAAAACAAGATTAGTGATCAATACAACAGTTACGATAATTTCCCGAGATCAAATACTCGCAATAAATGACCAAGTGCAATACTTCAACTCATTTATCAAAATGACAAACGACAAAGTATAGTACTTCAACTCATTATCGAATTATCGACAACGACAAAGTACAATGCTTCAACTCATTTATCGGATTACCGACAAACGACAAAGCATAGCCCAATGTGGGCGGCACTTAGACATTCTTTGAATGTATTGATTCCGGAAACTGAATCGTAATAGCGATCGAGTAATTACCCTGTTATTGCGGCAGAATTTCAAGATTATGTGGGTTTTTTGTAGTATTTTGACGATATCTGGGTGTACAAATTGAATTTTACCGCCGAACCAACGCAGGAAATCAAGTGCCAAACTCCTCTATTTATACTGGAAATTTAACACCGTCGCGTAGCGCGAGGGGGTACCCCTATAGGCGTCGCGCTACGCGAGTGACCACCCTACTTTCATAGAGTAGCCCTTCGTGCATGTAGGCTTGCTGTGTTGTCAGTTTCCTAAAATTCGATTTTTACAGATAATTATGAAGATAATCGTTGGCTAGGGTTTATCCCCCTCTGAGTTTTAGGGGCCCTGATCCTGATTCTGAAAATTCTGAAAATTTTAGGGTTTGTGTAGAATCACTTGGGTTTCTCAATTAGGGTTTCCTTAATAGCTAATTACCATCCTAATTAGGGATTTTAGTGACAGTTGTTACAGTGTGGCACGAGATCGGTCACTCGCAACTAACCGGTCCCGAGATTCTACAAGAAACGACTGACAAAATCCACCAGATAAGAGACAACTTGGTAAAAGCTCGGAACAGACAGAAAAGTTACGCCGATAGAAGACGCAAGCCCCTTGAATTTGAAGTTGGTGACTACGTACTCCTAAAGGTATCACCTTGGAAGGGTGTAGTCCGATTCGGCAAGAAAGGGAAACTCGCGCCTCGATATGTTGGACCTTTTAGGATTCTGGAAAGAATCAGAAAAGTCGCCTACAGACTCGAACTACCGGAGGAACTCAGTAACGTCCACCCGACCTTCCACGTCTCTAACCTCCGAAAATGCCTTGCTGATCATGATCTAATCGTACCACTCGACGATCTTCAGGTCAACGAAACGTTACACTTCGTGGAAAAGCCTGTCGAAATCATGGATCACCAAACCAAGCAGCTCAGGCGCTCTCGCATCCCGATCGTGAAAGTCCGATGGGAAGGCAAACGAGGTGCGGAGTTCACTTGGGAACTCGAAAGCGACATGAAGGCCAAGTACCCGCAGTTGTTTAAATAAATAGATCTGAAGCATCAAATTGGTAAATCACGGTGTCGTGTAGCCTTCGAGCCTAATTTCGGGACGAAATTCCCTAAACAAGGGGAGGCTGTAACACCCCGTATTTTCGAATGTCAAAGTCAAAGTCAAAGTCCAAGTCAACTTTGACTTTCTTTGACTGTAGATAGTCGATTTTGTGTTTTAGTTGTATTATGTGGAGTAAGTGTTGTAATCAGCAAGAATCGAAGTAATCGAACGAGTTTTAATGCGGACCGATCTACGACTGTGAATGATAGGAAGTAACAATGCGATAAAGTTAACCTAATCAGTAATCAAACCAATCTAACAATCAATCAAACTCGAGACTCGAATTATTGAATTATTGAATTGTGGTATTGTTATACGTGCATGTGTGCCTTATGTGTTACTTGTGCGTGCTTACTTTATGTTTGGTGTGGTATTCAAGCAAATCAATCGAAAATCGAATCGAAACTCGAAAAACAATCGAACTCAATCGAAACCGACATCGAAACGTGACTTATAGAAGATTGTATGTTAGATATAGTGGTTGGGATTAAAAGTAATTTGACTAGGAACTCTATCGAAATCATATCATCATACGTCGAAATCGAAACGTCGAAAAACGTCACAAAATACTCGAAGTGCGTGGTGGATCGAACGGGAAACATCCTGATCGAACAGGCCAGCCGATCGGCTAGCACCTTGCCAGCGATCGAGCAGCCCACTCGATCGGATCTCCTAGCCGATCAGCTGCCACTTTCCTCTTTTGGAAGCCTATAAATAGGGTTGTCACTATCATACTTTCCATTTTTGGAAAGCTCTGACCGAACCAGCTATCTTCTTCACCTTTTCTCAGATTTCTCTCAATCCCGGTAAGTTCTCACTCTAAATCCTGTACGTTTTCGATCATTACTTGATTCTACACCTTTCTATCTTTCAAAACTTGGATTCTAACCGTGAAATCACTAAGATCTAAGTGTTCTTGGGTGATGTCATCATGGTGTTCTTGAAGAACATCATGTTTTGGCCTCATTCCACTATGATTAGCTTAGATCTAACCGATTTCCACATAAACAAGTTAAGATCCACCATAGATCTAAACATTTTCATGATGTGAAGGATTGAAAGAAGGATTTCCAACTTTCTTTCAACTCTTTTACACTCAATGCTTTCAAATCAATAGAAACGGAGCTTGAACCGACTAACCAATCATTCTAACAGTAAGAGGTTCAAGATTCGGATTCTATATACAAGGCTAACCCGATATCGGTTAAACTCTAAACCGACATTCCGAACCGTTCAACCGGCCGGACTTGGGTGATTCCTGTTCGAGCCAAGGGAACAGGTAGGAACGAAGGTTATCATAGTTCAACACGTTGTCAAGATGCCTTGAAAGAATGACAAATAAACAAACAACCAAGTGTTAGACGAAAGGCCGACCAGGTCTGAAATGCTGGCCAAACGGCTAGGCTGTTCGAACAGCCCAACCGATCGGACATGCCAGCCGATCGACCGGGCCAGCCGATCGGTTAGCACATGGTCCCACACTTCCGAACTTTTGAAGTATAGTATTGACGAAGTAATGTTCAATCGAATGGGTCACTCGATGGGTAAACATTACTGTTCGGATCATGAGATACTATGCTTCAACACTTAATCGTTTTCACGACTTGTTCGTAGTAAGGAATGCCAGCCGATCGAACAGACTATTCGATCGAGTGACATTCAGTTGAGGACTAATCCTGAAACTCCTAGCCGATCGAGTGAGCTAGCCGATCGAGTGAGCTAGCCGATCGAGCGAACCGCTCGATCGACCGACTTGAAAGGTAGGAACACTTCAGTGTTCTCAAATACTGCAACAAAAACTTCCAAAGTTCAAATCCTCTAACACAAACACACCAGAGGAAGAAACAATCCACTCGAATGGTCCAGCCGATCGAGCCAACCGGCCGATCGAACAGGACTGTCCAACCGGATATACTAGCCGATCGAACAGGTCGTCCGATCTAACCTGTCGTTCGATCGACCAGCCCATTCGATCCATCCATACTTGTTTACTTTTCCGCGTTACTTATCGTTATGCTATCGAACTATTCAGGCTAACCATACTCTCAGCGCTCCCTTCAATCCACAATCAATCACTATGAGTATACTCGAACCCTTTTTGCTTTAGCACTTTTGGGTGTTACATACGTTACCTATCAAATCACAATCAAACACAAACTATTTGAACGCTGACCATTTGCATGTGCTACTTGACTAAATGAATGCTGTTTATTATGTTTACACGTGGAATGCTATCTACCTGCCTTAGCAACATAGTACTATAGTTTGGACTCAGCACCCGTTCACACGGGGGTTGTTAAGGACAAATACGTGCATGGATTACGGTGGTAATCATGTATTGCGAACCGTCTCGGACGGTCAACCCGCAGTCGTTGGTACCGATGGTCCCATGTCGATATCTGTGTACGTGCCTGGTTATGCGTAAATTATTCGAACTCTATATGCTATTATCAAACTTGTGTGCTCACCTTTACATTTTATGTATTGACTTTATTTTAACGTATGTGATAGGTAATTAGGATGCTTACTTGCTAGGAAAGCGGGGCAATAATAAAGCTTTAGAGCCCATCTAGCAGTTGTAGGTCGTAGCCTACCTAGGGGTCTCTAGAAGCGAATAAACTATAGCCATGGAGCCGTTGGAGTTGTTCGATCAAGCATCTATGGCATTACTTGTCCGGACGAGTCTTAATGACTCTGGGCAGTACTTTAAACATTTGGTTTGTAATAAATTGAATCTGAGTTGTCGAAACAGTGCTGTTTGTTTAGTTGTATTCTATGATAACTTGTTTATTTATTTGGGATACGGTATGGGACGTATCACTTAACTGAATTTGTAATAATAGTTGTTGTGGAAACTTCTGGACAATCTGTTTCGCTCAGTGTCACGCCCCGATGATTCCGCCATCGGTTGGGGTGTGACAAGTAGTGGTCTTCCAATCATTTTAAATGCTCTCATCATATATGCAAAACAAACATATATCATGCGAAACTGCCTTGTAGGACTACTAGGGTCCCCACATGGCTCCACATCTATCTTAATCGTACTACCTGGGTTGGCTTTAAGAATTTCATCACAGTACGACCTTAGAAGACCACACTGCTCTTGGTAATCACCAATTATCCTGGTAGTTACTATCCACTTAGCTCTGAACACCTTATGTAGTGATATTTCTAGTTGATTCTTCCTAAGAAGTTAAGTTTGAATTGCTTGAATTGGCATCTCTGGATTGCTTTCAATCATAGGTTGGATCTCCCTGGCAATCGAACTCATTGTATACAATGATACGTCCCTCGTTATCAAACAGTTATGATGATTATGAACTGTCTTCACACACCATTTCTCCTTAGTCGTCTTCCTTGAGATGTGAACTGCCCAAGGGCAGGTAGGCTTTGTATGCCTTTTAATGTGCCTGTATTTTTGCCCTACCTCATTGATTTTACTATTTTGCCTCTCCTTGTCTCCTTTTTTTGCAACACTAAGTAGTGGTGGATTACTACCAAAACACACTAATCTATACCTTAACAACTCATTTTTTAGGATAAAGACATCCCTCCTAGCCTTAAGAGCATAGTTTCTCACCATCTCATTCATCTTACTTTTGTCATCGATAAGCTGACCAACATAGAAGGGTACATCATCTGCACCCCTCTCTTTGACAGCAACCTTCCTTTTCCTCCTTATCTTTTTGGCAACCCTATCTCTAAATGTTGTATTGTCATCAGACCCACTTTCAAAGTCCTCCAGGTCTACAGGAAGATGACCTTCAACATTTCTCTCATCATCATGATCCCCATCACTTGAACGATCCAGTTCTTCACTAGTAAATTCTACATTAGCCCTAAACCTCTGCATATCGACTTCTATTTCATAAACCATATTATCTTCCTCAACATACTTATAATCAGGATCATTTTCTTCATCCACTTCATTCTGATCTTCACTTTCTTCCTCAATTTCATTCTAATTTTCATTTGCATTGTGGACTAAAACTGATGCTGGAACAATTTCTCTACATGGCCCTGCTTGATCTTGATACGACTCCATCAAGATTGTTGACCTCCGGTGTTCAACATACATGTCTATAAGGTGGACTCCTTGACGCACATGATCAAACATAGCTTCTAAATCAACATCACATTTTAATGTCCTAAGACCAAAATTCAAAGACATGTAAGGTTCCTTGTAATGAATGTAGAATAAGATACCATCATCATAACCTATTTTCTTAATCATCTCCTCTAAAACATCCATAGTCAATGCACGAAAATCTACATAATCAATGTAGTTGATCTTTCCATCTAAGTATTCCCTATTTGGTTTTTCTACAAAATTACCTCCATGGTGTACCCTTAATGTAAATTGTCTCTGAGTGTCACCTGTAAACAAACATCAACATCAGATTAACACAGCAAAAGGTTCATTTTTTACCTAACTAAGACCTGTAAGCTTGTATGTCACTTACGGTACATCTCGTCTGGTTCGAAATACTGATCTTCAGCTCTAATCTTCCGTAATCGAAGATCCATACTGCTAACAACTTGGATTCCGCTCGTAATTGTTCAAATGTGCAAGATCGCCATCTACAGAAATTGATGATCTTGAGAACTAGGTTAACTTAAGGGTTTCAGATTGAGGAAATGTGAAATACAAAGGGATGTAAGTAACCATTAGGGGTGAAATTATCAGCTTGCCCTTTAACCGTCTAAAGATAACGTTCCAAACTAACGGAAACAAAGACCAAGGGGTAATGTTGAGGGAAATAGACAACGTCGGAGGGTCAGACAGCAAAATTTTCGTATTAGAGGGTAAGGGTGCCAATCACATATAATCCCAGTAGGTAAAATTGCAATTTACTCTATTGAAAATTTAACCCAATCATACCAGCTTAAAAATATAAAATTTATTATTTGAATTTAGACAATAATTACTAATAAAGTTTTAAATAAGATGTACAAGTACTTATAAGTTTATTAATAATATATAACTTAGATCAGTAAAATTACAAACCGTTTATCAATAGCCATATTGGTGTAATACACACCTTTATTCAAGTTATAACACTATAGTCTATATGAAATCATTAAGTATTCTAACATGGGAACAATATGAACAAAATTAGACAAATCATGTGAAAAGAAATTAAGAAAAACATAATATTTAAGTTATGAAGTTTTAAAAGACAAATCATGTGAAAAGAAATTAAGAAAAACATAATATTTAATTTATGAAGTTTTAAAAACAAAGGCCGACATCTAAGACATAAATCGGATTAATGGGTCCAGTCAAACAGACAATTAATACCCACTAAGAAAGAAAATGATGACTCGCGGAAAATAGAAGTATTTTTAGCCATTTGTAAGGTTTATCCATCTTGCTTGTGCCACTCTCAACATGGGACATTTCATCCAACCAACTTTTGCCTAATATTTAACATCAAGCTTAGGTGAATGCCTTCACTTCCTATCTACATCCATTGATTTAAAGTTTAAAACATAGCATCTTACGAATGGAATGCGGGTTTTATAACCGTAAAGTCTTGTCGAAGAAAGGCGTAGTGACAGTCGCATACCAAAATCGAAGTAAAACTCATGTATACTTATGACTTACCAATCAACACGACACATTAAGTATACAATATAACACATATTAATATAACACATATTTAGTAATTAGGGTGGGACTGGGAACAACCATGCTTTCCAAATTCCTTTGAGACTATAAAGTCACATAACTAAACAATATTCACAATACGACATAACCCCCAAGAGTAGTTTTGACTACAAAAAAAGTATGGGTGGGTGTCACATCCACAAAGAATGGGTGATCTCTAAGATGGCCCCTACTCATGCCTTGGTTAGATGCACCTCTTCTATAAGGCTGCACGGATAATATATTATATGATTGGATAATATATTATTTGATAATTAATTACAAATTAACAGTGTTGACCAATGAACCATGGGCTCCCATTTAACCTCAAGGAAATTTAGGGTATTTGAGGCACCAGCGGGGAGGGGGATCGATGACCCAATTCTCCGAGTGGGAACACCGTCGTCATCTCTGCGGTGAGGCAAATCGGGGAGGGGGGTCGGGGAGGAGTCACCGCACAAGAAGCACAAGGATCGATGATGTATACATTGGGCAACGGTCATTTAAAAAAAAATCAATTTTACAATATAAATAACCAACTTAATCTAATTTTTTACCACACCTATTCTCAAACTCACTTTAAAAACTATCAAATACAACACAAAATGGATTCCAAGTTCCCCTTTTTTTCTCCCCTATCTGACTTTCCCGACGATGAAGATTCATCGTCAAGCGATGGTAGTTTAATATTCTTCCAAAATCTCATCCAACAAGCGGAGCTACTAGATACGGCATCGTCTAGTAAAAAAAAATTGTCCGTCGAGATCGTGTGGGAGGCCACGAAACACTCATGGCCGATTATCTTGTCGAAAATCCAAAATTTAATGCCGATATTTTTCGTCAGAGGTTTCGTATGTCCAAGTCTTTGTTCCTAAAAATTGTTAGTGACGTGGAAGCGAATAACGAGTGGTTTCAAGAAGGCTTGGACGGGAGAATGAAGAAAAGTTTCACGCCGTTGCAAAAGGTTACTTCTGCGATTAAACAACTTGCAACCGGTAACCCACCAGACGAAAACGACGAGTATTTAAATATGGCTGAAAGGACATCTCGTGAGTGCCTTGAATATTTCTGCGAGACGGTCTGTACAATGTACGCCGGTGAATTCTTACGTAGACCAACGAGCCACGACGTTGCGCTATTGTATCAGGCTCATGAGGAGAGACATCACCTACCTGGTATGTTGGGTAGTCTGGATTGTACACACTTCGTCTGGAGAATGTGCCCCACAGAATTGCGTGGACAATATATGAGAGGCGATCATCAATACCCGACAGTTATGTTAGAGGCGGTGGCGTCTCAAGATTTGTGGGTTTGGCATGCTTTTTGTGGCCCGACGGGTTCACAAAACGACATCAACGTGCTCCAACAATCTCCATTATTTCTTACTCAATGAAACGGAACGGCGCCAAATTGTCCATTTCAAGTGAACGACCACTTATACAAACGCGGGTATTATCTTACTGATGGGATCTACCCTAGCTGGTCCGTGTTTGTGAAGTCTTTTCCATATCCTCACATCCCGAATGAAAAAAAGTTCAAGAGGCAACACGAGGCCGCAAGAAAAGATGTGGAACGGGCGTTTGGTGTGTTAAAGGCGAAGTGGGGAATACTAAATCGTCCAATGCGTTCCAAAACGGTGAAAAAGATAAGGTCCATCGTGTATACGTGCATTATTTTACATAACATGATTATAAAAGACGACGGAAGGGCGATAGCACCGGTACACATTCAAGATCCTCCAGTCGAACCCGTCTTCGATGATACAACTTATAGCGAGCTCATTGACGAAGAAACGCATTGGAGACTAAAACACGATCTCGTTGAGCATCTCGGACGTTTAGATCTACCTCACCTTGAAGTGAGTTCCGACGACGAGTAGTTTGTTTTTATATTTTTCTAGTTTGAATGTAATTTTTATTTTTCTAGTTTGAATGTAATTTTTATTTTTCTAGTTTGAATGTAATTTTTATTTTTAATTTAATGAAATGTCTTTTATTAATTTATAAACATGCATAATTACAACAAGAGTGAATTGCAAGTTTTGTCCTTTATCTTTAGGCCATTTTGCAAGTTTTGTCCTTTATGTTTAAATTTGACGAGTTTTGTCCTTTATGTTTGAAAATCAAGCAGTTTTACCCTTTGGGGCAAAACGTGCTTGATTTTTAAGGACAAAATGTGCTTGATTTTTTAAACATAAAGGACAAAACGTGCTTGATTTTTAAACATAAAGGACAAAACGTGCTTGATTTTTAAGGCCCAAAGGGTAAAACGTGCTTGATTTTTAAACATAAAGGACAAAACTCGTCAAATTTAAACATAAAGGACAAAACTTGCAAAATGGCCTAAAGATAAAGGACAAAACTTGCAATTCACTCTTACAACAAATAAAAAAACAAAAAAAATAAAAAAACAAGTCCCCTAAGAGAGGAGTGCCGCCATCAAATTGGGGTGTGAGAGAAGTTTAAGAGGGAAGTTGACGTGGCATAACCTGATTAGGTGTGCGTAAGAGAGGGGACTCCCCTAAGAGGGAATTGCCCCTCTCACCCTTAGCCTTCATCCAAGGTTCCAACCTAATGATTTGGAGTTCAATAAGCTTTTTTATGATTTAAAAATTCCATTATTTTCACACCAGTAATCTAAGACAGAAAGTTGCACTATTAAAAATACAATAACAATTATAACAAGCAAAGAAAATTAAATACATATATGAAATAATGATGAACAACTAATAATGTAATAATGAATTGTTTTAACCTTTGAGATATCCAACACAAGCTTAACTAACACGGCTTTGATTTTTCTTCCATTAGTTGCCTGCCTCCAACCAAAGAAAAATCCAACCCATCACTTTTGTTCAAACTATAACTCTTTTAGTTAGCATCAAATGTTTGACTAAACAAACAAAACCTCGATCACATTCATCAAATGTTTGACTAAACAAACCAAACCTCGATTACATTTTTCATATTTCGTTTATATCTTTCAAGGTAGCAAATTACAATAAACTTTTTTTAATCAATTTCAAAATCTTAGGGAGTATACTAAGGCCGATGGTATGGGGCTCGTCCTCCCGGCCCATCCTTGCTCACTGCCCCATCGCCCCACCCCCTGATCCGTCTCCTCCGTCCAAATTCCGACGCTGGCGACGACCCACTCTCCCACACACACACCTCTACATACATACATATATATAAAGGGGTTCATCTCCCACACCATAAGTCCATCCCCTTTAGGCCTATCCCACGTGGTGGATGGTCCCTTTGAAACCATACCGGATGGTCTAACATCTCCAATTATTATTTATTTTTATAGTCTTATTATTATAAAATTCTGCACTTCATTTAGTGACACGGGGTTGAATCAGAAGTTAGTTAATGTAATATCAAGATGACCTTATAATAGTGTCGGCGAATTCATGAACTTTTTCCATCGGGTTCCTTCCGGTAGATTTTCATCAATTCTCACGATTTTTTTTAAATCATACAATGTTTCCACTAATTTTTTTCCGAACAGAGAGGGTTCCTAGGAACCCTCAAAACACCCCTGGATCCGCCCCTGCCTTATAACCAAGAGGGTGGTAGGGGTGTAAACAAGCCCAGAGGCTCGAGAGCTACTCGTGATCGGCTCGGTTAAAAGCTCGAACGAGCCGAGCCCGAGCTCGAGCCTGAAATAGAGCTCGTTTTGTTATCGAGCCCGAGCTCGAGCCTGAAATACAAAGCTTGTTTAGGCTCACGAGCCTAAACGAGCCCAAACAAAATTTTAATTTTTTTATATATATTATGTTAATAATGATGATAACATTGATGAGACGAGCTAGAGCCGAGCTTTGGCTCGTTTAAGCGATGTTGAAGTGAGCTCGAGCCGAGCTTTTAGCTCATTTAAGGTTGTTCTCAAAATAGTTCGAGCCGAGCTCGAGCTTTTGGTTTTACTCGCGAGCCAAGCTCGAGCTCAAAGAAGTAGGCTCGAACCGAGCCGAGCTCGAGCCCGAGCTTCATAAAAACCTAACGAGCCGAGCTCGAGCCTGATCGAGCTCGGGCTCGGCCCGGCTCGTTTACACCCCTAGGTATCGGTTATAGTCGATTATGATTTCACCAAACACAAACAATTGCATACTGTAACTCATATTTACAAATAAACCCCAAGAAATTGTTACATTCATACATCATACCCATGTCTAAACAAACCAATCTATAGAAAATAATAATAATAATAATAATAATAATAAATAACACAACAAATCAATTCCCATATCACAAAACCATACAAAAAATCAAATGTTTTTCAAGTGTTGTATTTCTATACATTTACAAACTCATCTATCTACCCTCTACAATATCAGATGATGAAATGGACATGGAAGAAGAAATCCCATTTCTCATTTCCCCAAATGTTGGATGTGAATAGAATGATGATCCTGAACTTAGCATTTGAGCATATTTTGACCATAAATTTTTAGATTTCATCCTTTCTAACAAGTAAACTTTCATATCATCTTCATCACCTTCACCTTCACCTTCATCCACTTCATTCTTGTTCTTCCCTTCTAAAGCCTTTACAATTTGTCTCATTGATGGCCTCATTTTTGCGTCCGGATGCGCGCACAATAGTCCCAAGTGTAGCACCCATTCGACCTCCTCATGGTCGAGCGCATCCTTAGCCATTAGCCTCTCGTCTATAGCGTCAAAAAGTTTGTCCTTTTGCATTAGTTCGGTTACCCAATTGACCAAAGGGATGTCTCCTTCCTTTATTGGTCGTTTTCCGCATATAACTTCAAGAATTAAAATCCCAAAACTGAAAATATCCGTTTGTGTTGAGGCTCGGCCTGTCTTGATCACCTCGGGTGCTAGGTACCCTGCGGTTCCTACCACCCGAGTTGTCGTAGCCACTTGACCATGTTGGTGCATACGGGCTAACCCGAAATCACCTAACTTTGCATTCATTTGTTTGTCGAGTAACACATTACTTGACTTGATGTCTCTATGCAACACCTTCGCTTCCCACCCTTCGTGTAGATATAAAATCCCGTTCGCTACATCTTTCAAGATCTTCATTCTATCTTCGAAATTCAAGATTTTGTTATCATCTTTACCATCAAACAACATCTTGTCCAAACTCCCATTTTCCATATAATCGTAAACCAAGATCAAACTACCCTTTTCTTTCTTACACCATCCTCTCAATCCAACCAAGTTTCTATGTTTCAACCTTCCAAGACTCGAAACCTCGGCCAAGAACTCGCGAACGCCATCATTATTATCATGATTAATCCGCTTCACTGCGATCTCCGTTCCTCCAATAACCCCTTTATAAACTTTCCCATTCCCGCCGACCCCAATTACATTCTCATCACTAAAACTCTTGGTCGCCAATAAAATCTCTTGAAACGGAATCCTATGCGGCCAATACTCCAACTCCCAATCCTCCATATCCGCTCTCGCTTTCGCCAACCTCCTCTTCCTCCTAACCCAAACAAACACACCCACACCACAACTCACCACCACAAACAAAACCCCTAAACTCAACCCAACAACAAACCCTGTCGACTTTAAAACCGACTCACCAGGCAGCACAAATGAAGGCAACCCCTCGATAACCAAACCATCACTAAACGAAAAATTCGAGTTACTAAAACTCCAACCCAAAATCCTATGACTCTGAGTCAAAGTCCCGGTAGAAGCAGTAAAGCCCACATACATCTCATCCTCAAAAACAGCAGAAAGATCTAAGGGGACTTCCATCAAACACCTGGTGGGCTTCTTAACACCAACAGGAGCCATAGTCACATTCATCACAAACCCATCATAATCCACCCACACCTGATAGTTTCTCCCATCATTAAGCTTCACAACCCTAAACCCATCATCATTAACACCACCATCATCATTATTATCATCATAGTATCCAGCTTCAGAGGCATTAACAGAAGTCAACGAGTTGAGATCAATCCCAACATGATTATCATTAATATCTCTAAACTCTTCGTTCCGAAACACATCGAATTCTATACCAAACACGTGATTGGATGAATTCCCATCAACTGTGCGGCTAAACAGGCCGAGATTCTGGGCTGAACTGGTGTCGTTGATGCCGGTGACAGGAGTGAAGATGAAGACGAAACCGTGGCCCGGGAGAACGTTGCGAGATGGGGCCATGGAGAAGATGAAGGAGGTGGAGAAAGGGAGAATGGATGATTGGTTTTTGGTGGGTATTTTGTTGGGGTAAAGAGCACGGCCGATTTGGCTAGGGGTGGAGGTGGTGAGGGTGAGAGTGGTGTATTGGATGGTGGCGTTGCCGTAGAGGGAGATGGAGGTGGAGTTGAAGGAGTTGAAGAGGAAGTCGACGGCGGAGGACGGTGGGGATCGGAGGAGGAGGAGGAGGGTGGTGAGGAGGAGGAGGTGGTGGTTGATCATGGTGGAGATGTGGTGGTGAACATGAAGGTGGAAATGGTGGATTGGTTGACTTGTAAATGAAGGGTGCAGATTATTCTGGAGCCGCTTATAATAAGTATGCTGACTTGTACGGATATGCATATACAGCGAAGGATTTGTTTAGCACAAAATAATGAAGAACATGTTCGAGGAAAATTCGATTATAGGGTAACATGATATTTGAAAAGGTATTTTAAATAACTGAAAGTGACATAAGTGCCAAAATTTGTCGAATCGAAAATTTACTTGTTTTGATAAGAGAAAGAAATAATTAAAAATTGCTAAAATTTGGGAACATCATCAAGAATAATATTAGGGCATGGAGTATATCTTAACATCTAATACGTTAATGATGACATAACATGTTAAAGAGTATTGCAAACTAATTCTTTCTTGTGTTAAGGGGTGTTAAAAGGATTATATGTTAATATGATGTTAAGAGACTATTTTAATTTGTTTTTCTTTTTTATACCCAAACCATTAAAAGTTTTTACACTCAAACCATTAAATGAATAAAGTTAAGGGGATTAAACCATTTCCTTGATGTGAGGTAAAGTGAAATAGAGAAAAGTAAGTGATGTGACACCTAGGTGGTGTTAAGACTGAGGGGTGTGGTTTAAAGCCCCTACAGGCTTTATAATGTCACGTCAGAGCCACGTATGCACCACGTAAGAGATGGGCTTTATCGTTAACTTGCACGGTATGGTTTAAAGCCCTATATTAAACAAAATTAAAAAAATATATATTATTGGTTGAAAAGAGGTGGCCCCCTCAATTTTGCTCGTTAACGTGCTGGCGGAAGGGCCATGGCGCCCCCCCCCCCTTAATTGTGGCGGTGTGGACGATAGCGCCCTGGGGCGCTATAGTGGCTGAGGTGGTGGGGTGTCGTTAAGCCACACCCTCTGGCCTAGAAAAAGTTAAAATATACCCCAAGACCTTAGGGCTTTAGATAACGGAATTTAGGTTTGACAGCTGAGGAAAACTGTTTATTCTTGTTTGTCGTATGAATATGTTGATGTTTTTTGGTTTATTACTTTTAGGTCATGTAAAAGTAAATCTAAAGGTAAACTGGTAACCCAGGTTATGTGTTCTTAAGTGTTATTCTTTTTCTAGCTCGTCTAGCTTTCTCTGATTTAAATAGAGTGCTACTAAATACGCCCCCCCTAATTACTAACTACAACCCCCCCCCCCCTCTATAAAAACATCATATCATTATATCACAAATCCATATTTTATTGTTTTTTTGTCTTTTTGTTGTCTTTTTAATTATTATTATTATTATTATTTACTAGTAGTAATCATTTATTATTATTATTATTATTATTATTATTATTTTAGAAAAAATTATCTGAATAAAAAAATATTTATTAAAATTTTTTTTGAACGAACTGAGTTTTTAATAAAACTTATCTGAATGTTCAAAAATAATAAAACAAGGCTGTCTTTTCATATTTTTTAAAAGTAAAATGTTAATAAGTTATTAAAAAAAACCATATTTTAGGTGAAATTAATTGTTATAAAAGAGAAATGAAAAACAAATTTTATATATAACTAGTGGGAATGTCTGTACGTTGCCGCGGGTAATTTTTTTTATGTGTCCAAGTATATAATGCCATAGATACGTATCGTTAAAATTTCATATCTTACTTTTAGTGGAGATATATAATGTGTTAATGTTATAACCTATATCTCATAGATTATAGTATTGGTGATCCCATACTCATACCCGGTAGTAAAATCCTCATTTTATCAAGTTTAATTGTAGGTGAACATTTTATCAAGTAATGATCTCCTTCACATTAGAAACTTTTGATTAAATAATGAAAGAATGTATGTATACAAGATGAATTAATGAATGTTCACTCGAATCACTGTATATATCTTTGTTTTCATACGATGATATTACCCTTGTTATCATTTTACTTGTTACTTGTTATCATTTTACTTGTTTTACAACTCAGAAGTCATTTAACTAATATTGTTCTAACAAAGAAGCACTAACTTATTTAGAGATGAGCATTTGGTAGTGGATACTGGTACTGGTACTGCTACACAAAGTTTATTAAGGGACCATAATGATTATGTTGGTTATATCAGTCCATGCGTGAACTGAGAGAAAATGATTGGGAGAAAATGATGCGGCTGACTGGGAGAATATATTTGAATCACGTCAAAATATGTATAATTTTTGGATAGCACAACCTGCTACATATTATGTTGTAGATTAAAGCTCGGTATGTAAAATGTTTAATGATATAATTTTGTAAGAATGCACTTATTTTTTTATAGTTTTTGTTACTACTTTAAATGTAATTGGATAAATAATTAGTTATAATAATAATAATAATAATAATAATAATCACTAAATAAATATTAAAAAAAAGACATCTAAACGACAAAAAAGCTAAAAACTTAACAAAAGTTGTTAACTAAAAGACAAAATAGACTAAAAACAAAGTAAAATTTTTTATTAATTGATGTGATGTTTTTATAGAGGGTGTAATTAGTAGTAATTAGAGGGTGTATTTAGAATAAGCATCTATACTATATAATAAAAGAAACCACTTTAGAGACACTTGTTATTCTCTCATTCAATTCATTAAAATTAATAATAATAATAATAATCATAATAATAATACTTAATCTAATCTAATACATATTCTTATTATTAATAATATTTAATCAAATCTAAAATCTAATTTAATACAAATTCTTATTATTGATAATATTTAATCAAATCTAATAAGCACAAAATTGACATTTACGTTATTAATAACCATAAAATATATGAGCTATTTTTTTTCATAAACTTTACTAATATGCATAGTTTAACTTTTTGTTTTTACTCTTTAGCATAACCATAGGTGTTATTTCAAGGTTAACAGAGATAAACCCATAAAGAAGGTTTTAATGGCGTATTACGAGCAACTAAATGTCGTTATTAGAAACGTTGACTTTCTAAAAGAAACCAAGTTTTGGATACATATCATTCATTGAAGGCATCCTCATATATATACTTATCTTATATTAAATAAATAAATAAATAATAAATTAATATTAAAGCTTATCATACTTTAATAAAATATTATTCTCAAATTTAAATTGTGTAATACACATAGTTTTTAAAGATATAACTGTTTTTTAGATCTATTCAACACGTGTAATATACGAGGTTTTTAAGGATGTAATTTTTTTGTCATTTGGTAGATTTATTCAACCCGATTATACACAGGTTTTTTAAAGATACGACGTTTTTAGTATTTAGTATACAAAATTACATTTATTTAATCTGTGTAATACACATGGTTTTCAAAGATATAACTTTTTTTATTATTTGATATATAAAATTACATTTATTTAACCCTACAATATGTGAGTTTCATAAAAATTTAACTTTTTATTATTTAATATATAAAATTACATTTATTTAACCCGTGTAATACACGGGGTTCTAACCTAGTTTAAATATAATCCTGCTAGCTTCTACGTAAGTTAATATATCTTTCTGAAGTGTTGATTTTTTGAATCTTAATTTTTTAATGTAAAAGCGTTATATAATTGAACGAGTAGTTTTTTCAATTGTAGCTTTACTTTTCAAAGTGTGTGAGTAAGAAAATACTATAATAAAACATATTAAAAAACTAAACGGGTCGACTGGCATGTTTCGACCTCTCAGGGGCGAGACTTTGTTTTTAGTAGATTAGGTTTTTCTATTCAGAAAGGGATGACGGCGCAGTTTGTTGCTCGTCTACATGCTATCCTTATGTAAATTGCCTAAATTATTGGAATGAAATATATTTTGATCAACAGGTTAAAATATAAGAGAATTATAAAAGTGAAACAAATCAACGGGTCTAATTATTATTGGGGGTTAATATTCATACAGCTTTCTTCTTTATATATAATTAGATATATATAGAGAGAGATAGAGTAAAAAAAAGGTGTGAGAATAAAATGTAAAAATATGAGAAGAGTGAGAGCCTAACAAAATAAAAAAGAGTGTGAGAATAAAATGTAGAGATGTAAGAATAGTGAGAGCCCTTATTATTTTATGCGGCAAATGGGATGACGATGTCAATAAAACAATATTAAAGAAATATAAAACTTTTTTTTTTGAACAAAAAATTTGAATTACTGACGGATCACTGGAGTATTATCGTCTCATCAGCAGAACCACCCGATCATATAAAACTAAATGAGTTATTTCACTAGGTTTTTAGCGCAAATAAACAATATTAAAGAAATATAAAAATAAATGAGCAATCCAAATAATTAAATAAAAATAAATTGGACGGGTCAGAGTTTCATGTCTCTCATCATTCATACTTGTGCACACTTGACCTATATCATTACAAATTTACAACCAGGCCGGATCCAAGATTTGGTTTGGATGGTTGGATGGGCGCTCCTCTTAAAATAATTTTTTAATGTATTTTATAGGCAAAAATCTGGCTCGGAATAACACCCCTAAAACAGGTTTGGTAATTAAACCAAGTTAATTGTGATGAACGGGTAAAATATCATTAATGGTAAAAGTGAACACGATAAATATTAGGATTTAATCAAATAAACCTAATGTTAAATAAATGATAAATAAATGCTCTTAGCAATTAAAGTCTTAAAAGGCTCGGGCTATCGAGACTTAAAATTTAAAACGTGCCAGTTGTCCCCGGTAACGCTCAAACCCCAAGTTTATTAACTAGTACATTTTTGTGTATGCCATGAGATAAAAATAACTAAATTATCTAACTTATTGGATGTGGAGTTAAATATTAAGAGATAAATGAGTTTTTAGACAAACAAATACTAACCAAACCTAAGAGACTAAAATTAGTTAAGTATAAAAGGTGAAATATAAAATGGAAAAGAAATTAAAACACACACATGTGTGTGAGCCGTACATAGATAGAAAAGGAGAAGACTTACCCAAAAATCTCAAGAAAATGCCAAAATCAAATAAGGATTCAACATATAATTGATGCATGATCTTAAATTCGCGATCATCTACGCTTATCAAGCATGAGATATGTTGTATAACTTGATTTGGTGAATTTCATGTGAAGAGGAACTTGAAGGTGATAACCTTAAGTTCAAAATTATTGTTAGTATGATGAAATTGATGATGTTTTGATGTTCATAAGTAACACACTTGCTTGTATGAGTAAAATACGTGAACAATTTAATGATTGATTAAGTGTTCATACACGACTTGAAATGAGTTTTGATGATATGATGAAATTAAGGTAGTAATAGTGTTATAAACACCATGTTTACTAGTTTGTGTGAAGAACTTGAATAGTTTAGATGTTGGGATGAATGAACTTGTTGAGATTGAAAGAAACATGGCAATGTTGGTTAGTAAATTTAGCTAAAATGGTGGGCTAAAAATGATGCCCACCAAGTGTTTGATAAAATGTCTAAATGAGTTCTACTAAACTTGTTAGTGAATAAATATGTCAATTTGCGGTTTGACTTTTTGAAATTCAAACAGACCTATAATAGAACTGAAGGTGAAATATGGTATAAAAAGTCCATAAGTGTGATAGTCATTGTATTGATGATTTGATGACTAATCTAACCATTTTTTGGATATTGTTTGTTATAGTTCGACTCTTGACAAAGCTAGGTGGGAGCCTGAAAAGGAATAAGTCAAGTGGGCCAAAGACGCGGAAAGCATGATCGGATGCAAAGTAAGTAAAACTTACACCTCCTAGATTAGTGTAACACCTCAAAAATTTGTGTCCAATAAATAAACGACACGTGTCACTTATGACAAAGTATTGTAAACCCGGATTTAATTAAAGATGTATGGTAGGATTTTAAACATGTCGACATGTTAATTTATACCTCTGAACGACTTCATTATAAATCCCAAGACCCTAAGCACGATTAATAAACATCTAGTATACTTTTAATCCGGTAATTACTAATATTAATGGATTCCAATTTGCTAAAATGGATCCTATGAAAATAATGTACGTTAAATCATCACTCATGAATCCTATCATTCTACCAAATCAATTATACTACATGATAGGGTGGACAACTGTTCAGGCATGGGTTAAAGGCATTATACTGATAATTCAAGGCCAAAAATCATGTATTTGCAAGTTGTCTGTTCAATGCATGAAAGGTTAATTTTTTTGCTTCTAACAAGGTCTTACGGACCGCAAGGGTCCTGCCTTACGGTCCGTAAGGTGCGAAAGGTTAATTTTTTTTTTCTGTCAAAGGCTTACGGACCGAAAGGGTCCTGCCTTACGATCCGTAAGGGACGGCCAGCGACAGAAAGTTGGCTGTTGGCTGTTACAAACGTTTAACCGCCTTAGTAAGATATTTCAGCAACATGGGCGACCCCTAACAGTTAGTAGGCACTAGGAAACACTTGTACATGATCTAAGATCAATGATAGACCTAGTTGTCATGATCTCAATGGATTAAATCCACTATAAAAGGCCAATGAGTTGCACATTGTGTTCACTCATCACTTCTGCATTCCTGGAGCTTTTCTGGAGCACAAGTGCCATTCCTAAGCCTTCCTAATCTTGCATTAGACTTCTGTAAGTATGCTTAACCCCTCTTAGTTAAGTGTTTGCTTAGTTTTAGCTTAAAAGTCAATCCGTCGTAATTAACGGTTGACTTAACGATTAATCACTAATGGTCCAGTGATTTGTCGAATCAAGGATAGTTATATGTTGGTAATCATGTGGGCATTAAACCCCTAAGAGGACACCCTCTGATTCCCACTCTAACTAGTCCGAATGTCGAGTCAAACTTGCTTAGAAAAAGTCAACAGAATACTAAATTGCGATTTTATGCATAATCAGTAATGAAGATGGCGTGTAACCTGTTTTAACACTCATATAACATGATAATAAGTATATTAACTAGTATAAGCTTGTTTGATCCGACCATTTACTGTTTTGACCCGGTTCGGAACCGAAAGTCGTAAAACTTTGACTTTTGCTTTGACTTCAGTTCTGACCCGTTATGGTATGATTCAGATATGCCTTAGGACTCTCTTAGGACCTGGTTACATGATGGTATAACCCTCTGTGACCGGTTCGTTGTTTGTCCGAGTCTTTAGCACATTTCCGTTAAATGCTTAAAAGTTGACGGTAACGCCCTTTACACTTTAAAACGATAATTTTGGACATGTGAAAGGACAATAACCTTAGTTACTGATTTCTAAACATGTCCCCAAAATTTCACGTCAATCCGAGGTCTAGAATAGGAGTTATGCTAAATAGCGCAATTACGGAAACATTAGTAATTAAATGGCGCAATTAGCATAAAACCTATCTAAACCCAAATTTCGACACCAAATCTTTTACACACTGATGTAAAATAATATTTTGGGATTTTTAAAGGTTTTTAATAATTTTTAACCTGCTCATAACCTGCGGTTATGGCATCGGTTCGGTAATTACCGAATATACCCTTTTCGGACATAACTTGAGTTCTACAAGGTATTCTGACCCGATTCCAGTTGCTACTGATTTTAAATAATAAATAAAGTATTTCGAACTTTATAAACTGTTCGGAAAACTCAGATTTCCTGTAGAACCCGGGAACCTCTTTTATAATATTTAAAATGACCAAAATACCCCTACGGGGCGTATATGGGAATTAAACTCGTTACGGGCATTATGGAAGGTATCCTACTGATTCCACAACCTCTTTAAAGCATATTAACTTAGGAAACTTGTGTAGGACTCTTGCGGTTACCCGTTACGCCTTTTACGCGTACGGTTCGGTTTATGTAACTAGTTTACATACGCTAGCCGAAACGGGTCGAACCTTATCGTTTTGGCTTCAAAATCCAGAATGTGGTTATATTACTCACATAAAACAAGTCTTCAAACTTGTTGGGTCCAAACCACATTCCATTCCCGGTTTTCGCCTTTCACGCGATTAAACCGTAATCATCCCTTGAAACCAACCGGTCTAAGCTAAGGCTACATTAAAGACCCATTAGGATTCTAATAGGTTGTTATAAACCTTCGTTCCAGAATAGGAGACCGGTAAAAGAAACTTGCATTTATTTGATTGAGGATATTACTTGCTCAGGTAAATACTTTTGACTTATTTTTCCGTTATACGGGCTTGGGTTACGGTATTTAAAATACCGCTTGGTCGGGCAGTTGACCCCAACTCATTAGTAGTTGGGTATTATCAATGTGACCCGTTTAAAAATTTGTTTTGTTGGCTTTACGCCTTTGGGAGCTTAATGACCATGTCCCGGATATCCTTGGCAGCATTTTACGAAATGGCCACGACCTTGACACGCGGGTGTAGGCGTACACCCGACAATGTGTCCATAATTATAAAGGTATAACCGTCGGTTTCCCCGCCACGGCTTTATGCTTTGTGGCGAGTCTATTAACCTTAAACTTGGCACGACCCGGGCGACCGAACGCATAGTGAACATGTAATTCTTTTACAAGATTTGAATTATAAATTATCCCAAGTTATAAAGAGTTTGTGCCTTGTGCATTCAAATCAATTTTATTAACCCTTTAGGACCAGAAGATCACTTTTCCGAACGCATAGTGAACATGTAACCTCAGAGGCGTAGGAGGAACCTCTTTGAGCCATCAAGACGGTCTACCTCACATAGTTCGACACCTTCATACCATCACTCTTTTGGACCAAATTCGGAGAACGAGCCTAGTAACCCTCAACCTTCGTTTATACCTCTCCAGCGTTCTTTTTTCGCACCATTCCTATGGCGATCCTTCTCCTTTCTTCCAAAGCCAGTTCAACCCAGCGGACTATGTCCGAGAACCAACAAGTTATAACCCTTTAGGACCAGAAGATCACTTTTCCGAAGACAACGCGATGGATATGGACGAGGATACGGATCCCATCGAACCCGCTAGAGGCACTCCCAACCATCCTATCGAGATCTCTGATGGGTCTTCCTTCCATGGAACACCCTATCAAGGTCCTGACAGTTTCCAGGCGAGGTTTAACCAATGCGAGTGGTACTTTACACCCTCTCACCATTCTTCACCTCACCAACAACAGCAGCAACAGGATCCTTCCGAGGATTCACGTTTCGTGGCAGTTACGCCACCGCCTCCACCGCCACCAGTTCAACAAGCACCTCCAGATCCGCCAAGGCGTAGGAGATCAGGCGCGCGGATGTCCACCCGAGGAGGGGAATTCCACTTCAGCACCCCTCGCCACTCGAGTGCAAGTCATTTTCCGCCACTGCCTGAAGAACCACAATTAGGTGAACCTTCGAGTCACCCTGCAGAGGTGAATTCTGCACCAGTTGCACCACCTCCGCCACCATTCGGCTATGACAATCCGATACCAGCGTACGCCAGTTCCACAGCGTACAACCCGTTTGAGCAGCCGACTCGCACTCACTATAATTATGATGTCGACCCATACGTGGTAGCGGCTAATTACAACGCTCTCCATCCCAAAGGACCTTACGGAAATCCTTGGGGACTAGGATACTTAGCTCATGGGTATCCAACACCTCCTAGACCTCCGGCTCAGCAACCGTCGCAGCAGCCACGTTTTTCTCCACTGGAGCAAGAAGAAATCCTCCACCGTTTAAACCGAGTGGAACGAGACTTTGAGTAAGAACGTAAAAGTAATCGTGGATTCCTCAAAGGCCTAGCAAACCTACTAAAAGGGAGGAAGAAACGAGATCATTAGTCTCTTGATATACTATTGTATTTACTATTATAATCAAGTCCCTGTGTGGACATTTATTTGTTGTAGTCCCTGCATGGACATTTATTATGTTTAGTCCCTGTGTGGACAATTGCCTTTCAATCCCTGCGTGGACTTATCTTTCAGTCCCTGTGCGGACATCTATCCTTGTATTTGGTCCCTGCGTGGACTTGTCTTTCTGTAAACCTCTGCGTAGGTATGTTGTCTATTTCAAAGTCCCGTTTAGGGCAATATGTAATCTTTATTATGATTAATGGAATATTAAGTTATGAATTTCATTTTGTCATTTTAATACGTTATAATATGAAATAAATTAAAAATCGTTCCTTTTTAAATTAATCTGCCTAAATAAAGAATCTAAATGGTGAAAGCTAGCCTGGTGTCATTATAAGACCCGGCCAAGATGGTAAGACCTAATTAAAAGATTCAGATTCCTGTTAACCTCTGTAAACATGTTAACATTCCTGGCAGATGTGATTCGTTAAAATCACACGCGTCATTCTTATGTAAGAATCCTTCAAGGGATTTCAAAACCCAAAGTAATGATTTGTAGATCAAGGGTTAAATCGTCAATAAAGATGATCTTTTATCAAACATCCATTAGTAATGTAGTGCCTACGGGCCATACTTATTGTCATATAAGACAAAAGGCAGTTGTAGTCTATGACTCCCTGTCAGAAAAGGTAAAAGGACTATGGTTCAAACCTTCATGCCTTGATTCTCCGAAATCCCGGCTTATATTATAAAACGTCCTTGTGACTAGGCTTTTGTGCCACTAACAATGTTGTTTGTAATTAGGATAAGTTATATTCAAATCCTAAATAAAAGTGAGTAACAAATTAACCAAATATGGTCTATGATTACCATGGTTAATGAATTGCCATAAAAGACAATTCCATAATAAACTCCTAAATAAAACTTTGTCATTATCTTCTGTAGCAGATTCAAGTTTGCAATGGCTGACCCAAATGAAGTTAATAATCATTCAAAGGAAGATGACAATGATAACGCCCAAATTCATATAACGGGCGCAGAATTAAAAGCTTTGGTAGACGACGCTGTCAAGACGGCATTAGATCGGCAGTATGAAGAGTACAGCGAGTCTCGAAGCAGGACCCTATCTACACCACACTTAAAGCCAAGAACCCATTCTAAATCTCACAGCAAACCACCCTCGACCCCGTCTAAACCTAAGAAGGATGACGATCGACACTCATCAAATGAGAATAGTGTCCATCCTAAGGAGAAAGTGTTCGATAATGTATCTCGCGCCAAGGGTTGCACATATAAGTATTTTGTTTCTTGCAAACCCCGAGATTTCACTGGTGAAAAGGGCGCTGTGATTGCATGACCTGGTTAGACGAAATGGACACCGTTGTGGACATCAATGGTCGTGCTGAGAGAGACGTGGTGAAGTTTGTATCACAGTCGTTTAAGGGTGAAGCCCTAGCATGGTGGAGATCTTTGGTTCAAGCCTCAGGGAAGGTTGCTTTATACAGCATGACATGGGAGCAATTTATTGCTCTCATCAAAGAAAACTACTGCCCTCAGCACGAGGTTGAGAAGATAGAGTCTGATTTCCTATCGCTGGTCATGAAGAACCTGGACTGCCAGGCTTATCTCACGAGTTTCAACACTCTGTCAAGATTGGTTCCGTACCTTGTGACACCGGAACCCAAACGGATCGCGCGCTTCATTGAGGGTTTGGCCCCAGAAATAAAAGCTAGTGTGAAGGCTTCTAGGCCTGCTACCTTCAGATCCGTGGCAGATATATCTCTGTCTCTCACACTAGATGCAGTGAGACAGAGATCGTTGAGAAATGCTGATAACGAGAAGAGGAAACGTGAAGATGATGATTCACGTAGGTCAAGCAAGAAGCACCGGGGGAATCGTGACCACAAGAAGGGGTCAGAGAACAAGAAGAATGACCGACAGTCGGCCGATAAGCCTTTGTGCAAGGTTTGTCAGAAGCACCATTTCGGAAGGTGCAGGTTTGAAAAGAAATCCCAGCCGAAGGCGTGTGGGATATGCAAGTCCTCTGAGCATAGGACTCTTGAGTGCAAGAAACTCAAGGATGCAACTTGTTATAGTTGCAATGAGAAAGGGCACATCAAGACTAACTGCCCGAAGATAGTGAAGAAGGCTGAAGATGGAAAAAAGACCAATGCGAGGGTCTTTCAGATGAATGTTCAAGAGGCTATCCAGAACGACAACGTTATAACCGGTACGTTTCTTATCAATGATGTATTCGCAAGAGTATTGTTTGATTCTGGAGCAGATAAATCCTTTGTGGATGATAAGTTCTGCGAGTTGTTAAAATTACCTGTTAAAGCCTTGAATGTGAAATATGAAGTAGAACTAGCTGATGGGACTATGGGAATAGTTTCAACTGTTTTAGATGGATGTGTTATATCCATTAGAAATCACTCATTTCCTTTATCCCTATTACCCTTTAAACTCGCTGGTTTCGACATAGTGTTGGGTATGGATTGGTTATCGCATAACCAAGCCCAGATTGTGTGCAACAAGAAACAAGTGGTAATCAAGACTTCGTCTGGAGAACCACTTACCATCCAGGGAGATACTCGACATGGATTGCCCGCACAAGTATCTATGCTAAAGGCATCCAGATGTTTGAAGAAATGATGTGTCATTTATATGGCACAGGTGACTATCGGTGAGGAGAAACCCAAGATTGAAGACATCCCAGTCATCTCTGACTATCCTGAAGTTTTCCCAGAAGAACTGCCTGGTTTGCCACCAGACAGGCAAGTGGAATTCAGTATCGACATCATCCCAGGAGCCGCGCCTATTGCAAGAGCGCCATATAGATTGGCACCCACGGAAATGAAAGAATTGAGAACGCAGCTAGATGATCTGCTAGCCAAAGGTTTTGTTAGACCAAGTTCATCTCCTTTGGGAGCGCCAATCCTGTTCGTCAAGAAGAAAGATGGTTCGATGCGTCTATGCATCGATTACCGTGAGCTGAATAAAGTTACAATCAAGAATAGATATCCCTTGCCCAGGATCGACGATTTGTTCGATCAGTTGCAAGGAGCGAGCTACTTTTCCAAGATTGATCTGAGGTCAGGCTACCATCAATTGAAAGTCAAAGACGAGGATGTGCACAAGACTGCATTTAGGACTCGTTATAGTCATTTCGAGTTCCTAGTGATGCCTTTTGGGCTCACTAATGCACCTGCCGCATTCATGGATCTCATGAATCGCGTTTGTAAGCCTTATTTGGATAAATTTGTCATTGTCTTCATCGATGACATCCTCATTTACTCGAAAAGTCAAGCTGACCATGAGAAGCATCTCCGATGTATTCTTAAATTACTTCATCAAGAAAAGCTTTATGCCAAATTCTCTAAATGTGAATTTTGGCTACGAGAAGTCCAATTCCTTGGACATGTAGTCAGTGAGCGTGGTATCCAAGTGGATCCCGCCAAAGTTGAAGCCGTCATGAATTGGCAGGAGCCGAAGACACCTATGGAGATTCGCAGTTTCCTAGGTCTAGCGGGTTACTACAGACGCTTCATCGAAAATTTCTCAAGAATTGCTGCACCCCTAACTTCCCTAACTAGGAAGAGTATAAAGTTTAATTGGGGCCCTAAGCAGCAAGAAGCTTTTGATTTCCTCAAACAAAAGCTGAGCAATGCTCCAGTGTTGACATTGCCGGAAGGAATGGAAGAATTTGTCGTATATTGTGATGCATCGCACACCGGTATGGGTTGTGTGCTTATGCAGAGGGGTAAGGTGATTGCCTATGCTTCACGACAATTAAAAGTGCATGAAAAGAATTACACCACCCATGACTTGGAGTTGGGTGCCGTTGTATTTGCACTAAAGCTTTGGAGGCATTACTTATATAGCATTAAATTTGTGATCTATTCTGATCACAAAAGCCTTCAGCACCTGTTCAATCAGAAAGATTTGAATATGAGGCAGCGACGTTGGATGGAAACTCTGAACGACTATGACTGTGAAATAAGATACCATCCAGGCAAGGCCAATGTAGTCGCAGATGCCTTGAGCAGAAAAGAAAGAGTGAAACCAATAAGAATCAATGCCAAGAGCATTGAAATCAAGAACAGTCTGAATGAAAGATTGTTAGCTGCACAGAAAGAAGTTGTGTCAGAAGCTAACTATCATAACGAAAGGCTAGGGGTAACAGAAGAACAGTTATCCTACGGCAAAGACGGAATTCTAAGATTGAATGGAAGGATATGGGTTCCTGTTTACGGAGGTCTTTGTGACGTTATCCTTCAGGAAGCCCACAGTTCCCGATATTCCGTTCAAAGTGTGGTTATCTCAAAACTTTTTAAAATCAAAAGAAAAGAGTATAAGCATAAAACACTCTTGAGGTCAAAGTTGGGTTAAACAATGGTATCATACAACTGTGTGCATTCATCGATACAGGAATTGTTCAGGTAACAATGGCATTCCCAGTGATTGTCCTTAAAAGAAGGATTTACAATCAATTGTCAAGAAATTGACCCCAAACAATGGTCAAAATAACTTGAGAATGATATGATCATGAACATATTTGAAAAAGTTGTCAGATCCTTTTGTTGATTTTCAAAACTTCCTTTTTTTTTCTTCTAAGGTGTTTTTCCTCTTAATAAAACCAGATATATTATTTTTTTTAAATATATGTTGTACTTTTACTAATTTTTTATAGTAAAAATTCATCTCTGGTCAGGATGTAATTTCCTTATTTTTGTGTGAATTTACTATCCTAAATCTGATCAAAAGGATATGGCACACATATTAGGGTCATGTTAAGCTCAAGTTTGGTTATCACAGATCATAAATTGATTGCAAATTGATTTTGAACTACTGAGATACTCATGTTCTAGTTCAAGTAATTAGACACAAAATGAGTAGCTCTGGTAGAAATGTCTTCATCATTTGGGATGCTAAACCACTGTCTGGAATAATGGACATTTGGCAAAACCTTGAACAAAATTTCTGTACACAACTGCTGACAATTTAATCTTGATAATGTACATCTAAAATGTATTTTGTTAAGAATAGCATCTCTGGTGCTCAACAGATGTTAGATAAGACAAAATCATGTTCTACATCTGAACAAGCAGATGCTAACATTTCTTTTGTGAAAAGGTTAAAACATTGCTGCACTATCAGTTGTTACATTCTATTTTCTACCACTGTTGTACCTAAAATGCTGTTGTGTCTCAACATCTGCTCTCTAAAGTCTGTCCACTGCTGATAGTCAACCTCTGCTTTTCAAAAACACTGATGTTTAAAATCATTGTTTCATCCACTGATACATCCACTGTTTCATTTCATTACCGTTGTAACTACTGATGATTGTTCCATCAGTAGTTGTCAAAACAACTGTCCTCCATTAGTTACCATAACATCAGGGGTTGGCACGTGGTCAGTTTTTAGCCGTCAGATCATTATAACCGCTCCCACATCAGCATTCACCTTTTTCCTAAATAAAACCCTGCCCTAACACCAAAACAGGGTTTTACTGTCGAATTGAATTCCAAAGTTCTCTTCTCATAGCAGTTTCCCTCTCATAACTCCAAAAACCTTCTTCGATCTTCTTCATCAAAAATAACGAAACCAAAATTGAAAACAAAATCAAAACCATCATCTTCTTCCACAACAGCAGATGCCACTCAAATGGCCGCTGAAACCACGGAGATTCGCTACAAAGCTCCACACAACTATGTGGGTATACTCACAAAACCTACCGATAACAACACTTTCGACTCCATCATCGACATCTTATCTGCGTCAAAGTACAAAACTTTGATAACAGCAGACGCTCCCATTTACCTTGATACCCAGAGAGAGTTCTGGAAAAATGCCACCCTTGAAAAATAAGGAGACATCATCACAGCCATCAACTCCTCGATACAGGGTAAGAAGGTACAAATCTCTCCAAAATTCATCTCTAAAATCTTTAAACTCGATGATTTGAAAGGAAAAACCTCATTTACTAAAGATGAGTTGAAAAAGGATTTCATGAACAGGGGCTATGCAGAACAACCGAATAGGGATACCCTACAAAAGGGTTATTTCCCTTCTGCACCCAGATTTTTATTCCACACACTACTAATGTGTGTTTCTAATAAAACAACGTCTTTTAATGAAATACCAACAAAAATCCAATGCCTGGGGTATGCAATTTTAAACGATAAAAACTATAATTACTCCCAGGAAATATTTGATGATTTGGTAAGAAACGTTGATAATAAGGCATTTCTGCTCTTTCCAAGATTTCTAAGCTACTATTTTGAACAAAAATTTGTAGAGAAAGATGCAGATTTGCCCAAACAAGGTGTCTCTTTCAAAATAAACTGTTTAAAAATTGGAACATTTTCAAGAATGATGGCACCAATAAAACTAAAAGCAAAGGTGCCTGAGCAGAATTTAGAAACTGACACTGATCCTCAGGCAACTTCTGCTGAGCCCACTGCTCCAGGTGATCAGAGTAGCACAGCCACTGCTCTGAAACCCACACCTGACATTACCAAAAAGACCAAAAGAAAAACATCCAGAAAACCCACCAAACCCAAATCAAAGGCATCTCTGGAAGATGAGGTTGATGGAGGGTGTGAAACCCGAGTGTTAATGTGCTTAATTTACGTGTTTTACTGCCATTCATGTGATTATACGCTTTGAATATGTTAACTACGCAAGTATGTGGTTTTACAGGTTAATCACGTAATTCGGTGAAGTTATGACGTTTGGTAATGAAGCGGAATACTTGGATGATAACCGAGGCACATCACGTTGCTACGTAATTGTTGTGGGTGATAAAACAATTTCGAAGTACGAGAAACACGAAGCAACGAAGTCCAGGGGGCAGTTTGTCATTAGTTGAAAGTTGAAATGCATGTTAAAAACGAAGTCACAAGGAGCGAGACATCAACAAAAGAGTTCACAGAAGGTTTGTACCGTAACCTACGTTTTATAAACGTAGCCTACAGTTGGATATAAAGTCAGCGCATACCTAACAACACTAACATGTGAAAGACTTTTGGAGTCTCTTGGATTTTTATTATTGGGCCAACACATCACACGCATACAAGAGGCGCCAATATTGAAAGGAAAAGGAGGAATTAATTGTTGTGATTAAAAGAAAAGACACAATCATCATCATAGAATTGGCGGCTGGCTTATTTTTGGTGGGGAATCCTTCACGTGAACCTGGCAACGGTGGAGGATTTTTAAGAAGCACAACAAAAGTCAACATATTATTATTAGAATCCTATCAAAAGATAGTGGGCTGCACATGGGACTTCTTTTGTACGCATACACTTTTGGGCCGACAACATCACAAGAATTGGGCCGCATATGTGGGCCTGATTGTGGACGGCAACTTTGAGAAAAAAAACAATAGTTACGTGAGTTTGGGGGTTCCAAAAAGGATCATCATACAATCACCATCTATCACATCTTCGACGGCAGATCAGGAGGATGGTTCCAACAGTTTATCCAGCTTTCGATGATCAGTCAACCGACATGAGCGGCTAGTGGTTTTATGGTTTCCTCCGAATGGAGGGTTTTTGTAAGTTAATGAATATTATGTGTTTGATACAATCGTTTTAACCTGGTGATCTAAGCATTCGATGCTTTTCCCATTGATTTGATTTCTTGATTGTAAACAATTACGTTTATTTAAACCTTAATTTCTAAGCATTCAGTTCCCGAGAGTTCTAGTAATTGGGATATATTTGACATGGGGTTAGGGTTTGTAAATTGTAATTGATAATCATTCGATAACCTCCCGTTATGTATTGACCGGAGTACTTAGTCGTTGGTTATCACCATTGATGAATTAAAATTAACACCTATGTCTATGTAGGTAACGGTTAAACACATAATTGAAGTTAACTGCAGAACCTGAAATCTGGAGGAACCATCTTTCTTCTCATTGATTTAAAACACAATTTTTATTCGTTAATTTAGCTATTTCTCAAAATCAAACAAACCGATTTTCTCATTCAGTAATACTTAGTCAATCCTTTTCATTACGACACTTTCCACAATCCTCCCTTGGTTCGATACCCTGCTTATTCTATACTAATAGTTTAAATAGGTTTTTGCATGTCCATAACGACAGATATCAAAATGGCGCCGTTGCCGGGGAGGCGTGCGCAAAGTGTTTAGTGTTAAGTTTTAATAAAATAATAAAAAAATAAAAAAAATTAAATTTAAAAATCCCAAAAAGATTTTTCTTTGATGTTCGTGATTTACACTTGGTAGTTGAGTTGTGTTGTGCAGGATGACAGAGCATTACACAGATTTCAGCTTTTCTACGTGTATATTGTGCGGGGGTCCACGTCATCTGTGTATCGGTTGCCACGAGGCCCACTACAGGAGGGCACATGGAAAACCGGTGTCTTATGTTTCACAGCTTCCACCTCCATCATACGCTGATGATTATGACCTAGAGATGGAGGATGATTATTACTCGGATGGATATGATCGGGACGAGGATGCTTATTATGAGCCAAGGACGGATGGACGATGTTTCTGTTGCGGTCGTAATCATACTTCTGTTTATGATGATGTGTGCGCGGTGTATTTGGAAAATCCAGAGTATTGGAATAAAAAAATGATGGATGCGTACATCTCAACACCGTATCAGGGATACCGACAGTATCATCCCGAGGAATATCCTGAGCCCGAGGGTGTCTATGCTTATCAGACCGAGGAGGAGAAAAAGCTTGCTATGTTGGAAGCGAGTTTGTCCAAACTCGAGCAGTATTTATTAGCACCCAACCTTTCCGATGAAGATCGAATCAGCTGCCTAGTTTCCAAGTGTCAGAAGTTAAAAATGAAGATAGAAATAGAAGAGCGTCTCTCACCATTACCTGTTGATATTAAAGATTATTCTCACATGGAGGAGGAGGTTGTGGAGGATAATACCACACCAATGAATCCTTTATCTGATGAAGAGTCACTGGTGGATCAGATGGTGTGTGAGGATGATGAGGCAGAGCAGTCTGATGAGATGAATATGTGTACCGAACCTCTTCCCATATCAATCATTCCAATTAACAAGTGTGGGGAAGAGGGTTCGAGGAAGAAGATGAAAAGGGTGAAGCTACAAGACATCGGTGTATATCTCGTGAAGTGGATTAGCGAAACCCGCATGTGCTTTTTAAACATGCCAATTATACTGACAAGCTTATGGAGATGGCATGTAAATTTTCGGGCATTCGTTGGAAATGTTTTGGGTAAGTGTGCATTGAGACCACCGTAACGCATAGCAGGTACGATCTGGCTGAAGATCTAAAACTTAGCGCTCTCGGGAGGCAGTCCGAGGATGTAGAGTATTGTATCGTATTTTTGTTTGGTCCCGTTTTGGTTTTGGTGTTTGTGTTTTGACAGATTTCTACGTTCCATCTTCAAGGATGCAATGAATCAAGTGTGGGGATGTTTGGCAACATCCCTGATGAGATATCAGAGAATCCAAGAGATGTTTACGTTCCTGTCCGATCACAGCAGCTACACCACTACAGACACTTGCTGATTTACTGATCAGGTCAATGTGTCTCTCTATCCTTTATTTTAATTGGTTTTCATGTTTTTGGTGGTGTGAGTCTTTGTGTCGGGAGTGGCTTCTTTATGTTGAGTCGTCTAGTTATTAGCCGTTCATGGTTTGTTAGGTGGTATCTCTTGAGTTTATATTATAAATTGCAGCATACATTGGGGACAATGTATCCCAAGTGTGGGGATGCGGTAACTCGAGAGAGGGTTGGTAAGATTGTTGATCTTAAAAGCTTGAAGGGTTGGAATTGCTTAAAATTGAAAAATTTTGAAAAATTTTGTCTCAAGTATGCTTGAACTACATGAAAACCAACATTTTCAATCGCTAAAGGGTTCCTTGCTGATATTAAACTAACTTAGATCCCTAGTCATGGTTGTCCCTTTAAGTTTCATGAGAGTATTTCTGACATGTTTTTAGAGAAGAATTAAAAAGAGATGCCTAACTAGGGGTAACATGCTTTAGGAATTACACATGCTATATGTCGGTAAACCATATTCCTGTTGTTCGGTGAGATATTTGAGCCTACTAGATTGTTTGTTGAAGTGTAATAAATGTTCATTTGCTGAGAGTAAGCCATATGTTGCTTTGTGTTAGAACTTGTGTGGTTTGATATGTGCTGAGACTGTGCTTTAGCGTATACATATAGATGATAAAGGCATTAGGATCCCTTCCATTGCGTTAATTGTTGATTGTTTATCCACCCCACCTTAGTTAACCATGTTGAGCTTTATACCTTTTGTTTGTTACACCTTTGTTTTACCCGTTTGATTACCAACCATGAATGACAATTGTGTGTTATATATTTATTCAAAAAAAAAACAAAAAAAAAGAGAAAAAAAAGAGAGAAAAAGAAAAAAATCATTGTTATGTTCGTGTTAAATAAATGGGTCGAAAATCACCCAAAGTGTTAGCAGCTATTGTGAATAAGTTGTCATGGTTTGGTATGTTCATTTGTGCTCGCCATATAAACATAAAAAACCCAAAACTACCTTCACCTTTAACCCAAAACCCAAAAGTCCTTTTGATATGTGTTACGTTATTTGATACAGTTGAGGTATGATTGCTGTACAAGCTTATGATTGCAAAGTATCATATTTGGTTTTGAGCGAAAAATATACTAGCACATTACACGCTAGTCTTGATTAAACTGAGAGTAGTGATTATTGTGAGGGGCGTGTGGCATGTGTGTAGTATCATAAGCATGTTAGTTTTAGTTAGGCAAGTCTTAAGCTGTTTTAAATGCGTATCATTTATGTGTCAGATTGTCAATCTCAATTGTGTCAGTCTATGGGACGGGTATGACTTAGGACCTAAAATTGTTAATTCGGTAAGGGATTTGAATAGTGACTTGTTAATAAGGTGAGTAATGTTGTAATGGTTGCTTGAGGACAATCAAGGATAAGTGTGGGAATGTGATGGAGGGTGTGAAACCCGAGTGTTAATGTGCTTAATTTACGTGTTTTACTGCCATTCATGTGATTATACGCTTTGAATATGTTAACTACGCAAGTATGTGGTTTTACAGGTTAATCACGTAATTCGGTGAAGTTATGACGTTTGGTAATGAAGCGGAATACTTGGATGATAACCGAGGCACATCACGTTGCTACGTAATTGTTGTGGGTGATAAAACAATTTCGAAGTACGAGAAACACGAAGCAACGAAGTCCAGGGGGCAGTTTGTCATTAGTTGAAAGTTGAAATGCATGTTAAAAACGAAGTCACAAGGAGCGAGACATCAACAAAAGAGTTCACAGAAGGTTTGTACCGTAACCTACGTTTTATAAACGTAGCCTACAGTTGGATATAAAGTCAGCGCATACCTAACAACACTAACATGTGAAAGACTTTTGGAGTCTCTTGGATTTTTATTATTGGGCCAACACATCACACGCATACAAGAGGCGCCAATATTGAAAGGAAAAGGAGGAATTAATTGTTGTGATTAAAAGAAAAGACACAATCATCATCATAGAATTGGCGGCTGGCTTATTTTTGGTGGGGAATCCTTCACGTGAACCTGGCAACGGTGGAGGATTTTTAAGAAGCACAACAAAAGTCAACATATTATTATTAGAATCCTATCAAAAGATAGTGGGCTGCACATGGGACTTCTTTTGTACGCATACACTTTTGGGCCGACAACATCACAAGAATTGGGCCGCATATGTGGGCCTGATTGTGGACGGCAACTTTGAGAAAAAACAATAGTTACGTGAGTTTCGGGGTTCCAAAAAGGATCATCATACAATCACCATCTATCACATCTTCGACGGCAGATCAGGAGGATGGTTCCAACAGTTTATCAGCTTTCGATGATCAGTCAACCGACATGAGCGGCTAGTGGTTTTATGGTTTCCTCCGGATGGAGGGTTTTTGTAAGTTAATGAATATTATGTGTTTGATACAATCGTTTTAACCTGGTGATCTAAGCATTCGATGCTTTTCACCATTGATTTGATTTCTTGATTGTAAACAAGTACGTTTTTAAACCTTAATTTCTAAGCATTCAGTTCCCGAGAGTTCTAGTAATTGGGATATATTTGACATGGGGTTAGGGTTTGTAAATTGTAATTGATAATCATTCGATAACCTCCCGTTATGTATTGACCGGAGTACTTAGTCGTTGGTTATCACAATTGATGAATTAAAATTAACACCTATGTCTATGTAGGTAACGGTTAGACACATAATTGAAGTTAACTGCAGAACCTGAAATCTGGAGGAACCATCTTTCTTCTCATTGATTTAAAACACAATTTTTATTCGTTAATTTAGCTATTTCTCAAAATCAAACAAACCGATTTTCTCATTCAGTAATACTTAGTCAATCCTTTTCATTACGACACTTTCCACAATCCTCCCTTGGTTCGATACCCTGCTTATTCTATACGAATAGTTTAAATAGGTTTTTGCATGTCCATAACGACAGACATCAGAGGTCCCAGAGACAATGCCAGTGACAGCACAAAAGTCATAAATAACCACTGCTGCTACTTCCTCATAGCAGGTGGAAGAAAGGTCTCAACCCCAGCCTCAAACTCCTCCTGCATCCTCACAAAAGGATCAGGTTGTAACCACAGGGACACCAAGTTATGAAGCTCTGGATCCACTCAGATCTATCTTCCACAGTCCTGATCCCAAGGACATGTCTCTTTCAACACCCATACCCTCACCAATCATAATGCCACAATCAATAATACCCCTGTTGCATGCAGTTGATATTGCACAGACACAAACCAGTTCCTCTCTATCACCCATTACTGAGAGTATACTTCCACAAGTGACTAGGTCTGATGCTTATACCTCTGCTATCCCAGCAACAGCTGAGGAGGTTACACCCCCTGAGTTACAAGTAACTCTCGGTGGTAGTTCAAGTGGAGCAGCAACTACAACTGATGGATCAACAGATCTTCAGTTGGACAGTTGTTACATAAATAAGACTCCCTTGAAGGCAATTTCTTCCATGGCAACATCGGTAACCACCAGTGAGTTGATTCTAACCACTGGTACCATCAAAGGTTTATCGAGTGCTGAAGAAAGAAGTCCCCAGTACCAAGAACAAGGGGCATCAATGGATGATTTTTGGGACTCAGTTCCTAAGTCACACATTGGTACAACCACCACTGGTGGGGATTCAGATGATCCTACAAATGTAGGTGATGATTCAAAATATCAGGAATTGACAAAAAAGAGTTGAAAAACTTGAAGATTCAGTTGCTGAGATTAAAGATATGGTGCAAGAGATTTTAAAAGCTCAGAAAGCACAGGCTACTGCTATTCCTGCTCAAGCACCTGCACAACATGCATTTGCTGCAAATGAGCTTTGGAATATTTTCCAACCAATGCTTAAAAAACAGCAACACATGGCTGATCAAAAGCATGCTATTCAAGTACAAATGCTGACCAATATGGTGGAATCCAGATTTAAAGACACTCAAGCAGACATCAAGGCTATAAAGGCCAGCATCCAAAAGACTGCTCTTGGTGAAAAAGTTCCATCTACCATCTTCTTCATGGATACACCCCTTGCAGATAATGCCAAAAAGGGGGAGAAAATCAAGTTGAGAAAGAAAGGAATTGAAGATGGGCTGTATATTGAACCAGAAGATACATCAGTTGCTACAAAAACAGCTGATACAAAATCTTCAAATCAAACAGCTGATACTTCAGTAGTTGCAAAAACTGCTGTCAGTAGCCAAACAGCTGCCATGTCATCAACACACACACCTCCAACACACACCACATCACCACACACCACCACAACTACTGCTCCACCACCACCTGTGTCTACAGCACAAAAACCACCATTACCATCTCAAACAGCCAAACCATCATCACCTCCTGCCAAAAAGCAGAAGACAACAGATGTTACAACATCTGTTGTAATGGCAACAGCGGTTGAAACACCAGTTGTTTCAACTACTGTTAGTCAACCACTGATCACCACTCAAACAACCACCACTCAAACAACTGCCACCACAACCCCTGCTCAAAAGCAGAAGACATCTGCTGACATATCAGCAGTTGTAATGACAACAGCAGTTGAGACACCAGTTGTTTCAGCAGCTGTTAGTCAATCATCCACCACTGCTATCACCTTTCCTATATCACAACCAAAGCTCCTCAGTAGAAAAAGAAAGCCAATACCTGCCAATGAGGAAATACATGATCCTAATGCTGCAAAGTATCCACTGGAAATTGAAGCTCTCAAAAATGAGATGAGGCAATTCTATACTGAAGAAGATCCTTCTAAAAGAAGATTCTCCTCACTCATAGGCTACATGCCACCAGAGGATATGGATGATTACCTCAAAATAAAGGCAAAGCAAGCTAAAGTAAAAGCTAAGGTTGACAGTGAAAAAGAAAGTCTAAGCGAAGAAGGCATTACTAAAAGACTGGAGTTCTATCTTTCAAAGGTAAAGCAGATAGAAGAATTTGCACAAAAGTTAAACAAAGAAAAGGCTGATCAAAAGAAGAAGTTAAGAGAACAACTTCTAGCCTTCATCATGAATGAGAAATTCTATCCTGCTGAAGAACAACAGTTTAAAGAATGGCCATTAGTAGCTTTAAAGCATGAGGCAGAAAGGATTCAAAGAATAAAGAATGATCCTTCAAAAAGGAAGAATGCTCCAAACTGGAGAAAATACAAAAAGCTCATTGCTGACCTCACTGCTGAATACAAAGGAAAGAAAAAGGAGTTGGTGGATGCTAAGATGGACACTGCTGAAGCCATATCAAAATGGTCTAGGCAACAGACTGATGAAGCCTATGAGAGGCTAAAGAAAAGGAAGAAAACTGTTTCAGATGCTTCAAAGAAAAAAGAACAAATGATGAAGCTTGAACAGAAAATTGAAAACCTCAAAACAATGTTAAAATCAGCAGACAATCCTACTCTTGTGTCAAACCAAGACAAAGGTAAACAGCTGACTGAAGAAGATGTCAAAGAAAAAGAAGCAGAGTATCTCAAATACACCATCTTAAAATTGGGTCTGAAAGAAGACAGCTCACCAAAGCTTCAAAACCTTCTTAAGAAGGTACTAAACAAACCTGCATCTCCAAACAATGCAGAAGACAAGACAGAAATTGAAAGACAAGAACTTATTGAACAAGAAAATGCAGAAGACATAGCTGCAGCAGACAAAGTCATGGAAGAAGCTTTCAAAAGAATGTCTGAAAGTCTGCATGTGTTTTCAAGGCCATCTTCCCTCAACTCATCAACAAATAAGTCTCTCCCAAGAAACCCACTTGGCTTAAAAATACTAAAGTGGATGTCTGATCAAAAGACCCACGTATTGACCCTAGTCAGAGCCAATGGCGAAGTGAAGTACATATCAAGGAAAGAAGCACTAGGCCTAAGTGTTGAAGATTTGCAGGATCTCCTTGAACTTTCACTGTGTAGGGATGAAGATGACCAGAGTGCCAAGGAATTTGAAGCTGAATTCAAGGATCAAGCTAAGGCACTCTTGATGAGTAATAAAGGTCCTGAATAATGAAGGGTTTTGGCATTATCTGTTCCAGGGGGAGATTGTTGGGATTGAACCCTAACAGAGGAACAGATAATGTAAAGCCAAAACCGGATCACATCGGTGGACTATCAATAAGCAGCAGTTTACTCTCTCTGCTTTCCCCTTGACAGTGGTATTCTAACAGCTGATGAATCTTAAGTGCTGCTCACTACAACAACTGATGAACTAAACACTGATGATACTCTAAAACACTGCTGAAGACAAACACTGTTGCTCTATCTACTACTGTTTTCTAAGTACTGCTGAAGACTCAAGCACTGCCCACTCAAAGACTGATCACCTTTGAAGAAAGCACTGAAGTTCAACATCAGTGCTCAGGCTACAACAGTGGAACGTGAAGCAGTAGTTATCCCAAGTGTGTATTATACTGATTATCAGATGTTGTATATCAGTAGTTTGTATAGAACAGTGTTTATTGGTTGTTAGGTCGTTAGATGTCACTATCATGGTGACGTCAACCAAGATGCTTCAGTTGTTTGGACTGCCTATAAATGTAACAGTACTCTGTACTGTTACATTTGATTGACTGAGTAGATTCTTCTTCTCCAGTCCAATCCTTTCATCTTGTGCAACCAACCTTGGGGTATCTGGCTGAGGGGGAGCTTAGTTTCTGTAAACATGCTGTAATCATTTGCTTTGTATTTTCAATCATTCGACTCAATGAAAAGCACTTGTTTATCAAACTATTTTCTTCCTTGATTGTGTTTATACAGTTTGTATCCATTTCCGCTGCACTTTACATTGTTACATATTCATTGATCTGTCAAGTTCATAAAAACAAACACAATCATGAGAGCCTCGGATTCCAACACAGAAAGTTGGTTGTTGGCTGTTACAAACGTTTAACCGCCTTAGTAAGATATTTTCAGCAACATGGGCGACCCCTAACAGTTAGTAGGCACTAGGAAACACTTGTACATGATCTAAGATCAATGATAGACCTAGTTGTCATGATCTCAATGGATTAAATCCACTATAAAAGGCCAATGAGTTGCACATTGTGTTCACTCATCACTTCTGCATTCCTGGAGCTTTTCTGGAGCACAAGTGCCATTCCTGAGCCTTCCTAATCTTGCATTAGACTTCTGTAAGTATGCTTAACCCCTCTTAGTTAAGTGTTTGCTTAGTTTTAGCTTAAAAGTCAATCCGTCGTAATTAACGGCTGACTTAACGATTAATCACTAATGATCCAGTGATTTATCGAATCAAGGATAGTTATATGTTGGTAATCATGTGGGCATTAAACCCCTAAGAGGGCACCCTCTGATTCCCACTCTAACTAGTCTGAATGTCGAGTCAAACTTGCTTAGAAAAAGTCAACAGAATACTAAATTGCGATTTTATGCATAATCAGTAATGAAGATGGCGTGTAACCTGTTTTAACACTCATATAACATGATAATAAGTATATTAACTAGTCTAAGCTTGTTTGATCCGACCATTTACTGTTTTGACCCGGTTCGGAACCGAAAGTCGCAAAACTTTGACTTTTGCTTTGACTTCAGTTCTGACCCGTTATGATATGATTTAGATATGCCTTAGGACTCTCTTAGGACCTGGTTACATGATGGTATAACCCTCTGTGACCGGTTCGTTGTTTGTCCGAGTCTTTAGCACATTTCCGTTAAATGCTTAAAAGTTGACGGTAACGCCCTTTACACTTTAAAACGAGAATTTTGGACATGTGAAAGGACAATAACCTTAGTTACTGATTTCTAAACATGTCCCTAAAATTTCACGTCAATCCGAGGTCTAGAATAGGAGTTATGCTAAATAGCGCAATTACGGAAACATTAGTAATTAAATGGCGCAATTAGCATAAAACCTATCTAAACCCAAATTTCGACACCAAATCTTTTACACACTGATGTAAAATAATATTTTGGGATTTTTAAAGGTTTTTAATAATTTTTATCCTGCTCATAACCTGCGGTTATGGCATCGGTTCGGTAATTACCGAATATACCCTTTTCGGACATAACTTGAGTTCTACAAGGTATTCTGACCCGATTCCAGTTGCTACTGATTTTAAATAATAAATAAAGTATTTCTAACTTTATAAACTATTCGGAAAACTCAGATTTCCTGTAGAACCCGGGAACCTCTTTTATAATCTTTAAAATGACCAAAATACCCCTACGGGGCGTATATGGGAATTAAACTCGTTACGGGCATTATGGAAGGTATCCTACTGATTCCACAACCTCTTTAAAGCATATTAACTTAGGAAACTTGTGTAGGACTCTTGCGGTTACCCGTTACGCCTTTTACGCGTACGGTTCGGTTTATGTAACTAGTTTACATACGCTAGCCGAAACGGGTCGAACCTTATCGTTTTGGCTTCAAAATCCAGAATGTGGTTATATTACTCACATAAAACAAGTCTTCAAACTTGTTGGGTCCAAACCACATTCCATTCCCGGTTTTCGCCTTTCACGCGATTAAACCGTAATCATCCCTTGAAACCAACCGGTCTAAGCTAAGGCTACATTAAAGACCCATTAGGATTCTAATAGGTTGTTATAAACCTTCGTTCCAGAATAGGAGACCGGTAAAAGAAACTTGCATTTATTTGATTGAGGATATTACTTGCTCAGGTAAATACTTTTGACTTATTTTTCCGTTATACGGGCTTGGGTTACGGTATTTAAAATACCGCTTGGTCGGGCAGTTGACCCCAACTCATTAGTAGTTGGGTATTATCAATGTGACCTGTTTAAAAATTTGTTTTGTTGGCTTTACGCCTTTGGGAGCTTAATGACCATGTCCCGGATATCCTTGGCAGCATTTTACGAAATGGCCACGACCTTGACACGCGGGTGTAGGCATACACCCGACAATGTGTCCATAATTATAAAGGTATAACCGTTGGTTTCCCCGCCACGGCTTTATGCTTTGTGGCGAGTCTATTAACCTTAAACCCGACACGACCCGGGCGACCGAAAGCATAGTGAACATGTAATTCTTTTACAAGATTTGAATTATAAATTATCCCAAGTTATAAAGAGTTTGTGCCTTGTGCATTCAAATCAATTTTATTAAACATTTTACAAAAGTGTCGGTTGAATGTATTTACCAGTGTAAACTGACGTATTTTCCCCAAAAAGATTAAATGGAGGTTCTACACGTAATAGGCTGGCCTCTCCTTAGCATCGTTAGAGTCTCGCAAGCTTGGGATGACGTTATCTGTTGAACAATACTTTTTATTTTATTTTGATCCCCTGTGGATTATATTTCGATGATTTGTGATACTTGGATATTACATTCGATAGTTGAAATATATTTATCTTTATGCTTCCGCTGTGCATTTATATATTGTGTGGTTTGACTAAAAATTGCCAACTACGTCACGGTAATCCCCCACCGGGCCCACCGGCGAAACACGTGGAAATCGGGGTGTGACAATTAGAAGTTTTGTTTTTAAATGAAAAGTAGACGGTTAAAATCAATGATTTATTGAAGCCGATACTCTATGGTGTAAACCATAACGAGTAATTACATTTACGCGAACCGAATGGGTCGAACAAGTAAAAATGAGTTTTTAGTCATAAACCAATAAACTTTAAAAATATGACTTTCTGACGCGAACCAAATGGGTCGGACAAGTAAAAATGTGTTTTCGGTCATAAACCCATAAACTTTCAACATATGACTTTCTGACGCGAACCGAATGGGTCGGACATGTAAAAATGAGTTTTTGGTGATAAACCAATATACTTTCAAAATATGACTTTCTGACTCGAACCGAATGGGTCGAATATGTAAAAATGAGTTTTTGGTGATAAATCGATGTTCTAATGCGAACCGAATGGGTCGAACAAGTAAAATGAGTTTTTGGTAAACCGGTAAACTTTCAAAATATAACTTTCTGACGCTAACCGAATGGGTCAAATAAGTAAAGAGAAAGTATAAAGTACAAAACGCCTTAACCTACATTAACGTACGCGACAAAAAACATAACGTGCGTGATTATTTTTTTTTACCATCATAACGTGCGTGATTATACTTTCCATGCGTGATTATCACCAAAAAATGGATCCCATGCGTTATTTTGTGTCTTATGCGTGATTAGTGCCCTGATCCGACGGTTACTGGTGTCGCGCGTACGTGAAGTACGATAAGTCTTAATGTATGTTAACCGCACTCAATAAGTAAATATGAATTTTTGGTGATAAACCAATATACTTTCAAAATAAGACTTGCTGGCGCGAACTAAACGGGTCAAACAAGTAAAAAGGTGAATTTTGGTGATAAACACACGCTGACGCGAACCAAACGGGTCAAACATGTAAAAAAATGAATTTTGGTTATAAACACTTGCTGACGCAAACCAAACGGGTCAAACAAGTAAAAAATGAATTTTGATGATAAACCATATAAAGATTGATTTAGATGTTAAAAAAAGAGGCGAACCAAGAATGGTTAAAAGAACAAATGGGTCATACAGGTCAATTGGTGATCTCCATTTGAACTCGGTTTTTAATGTTTTGTTTTGTCAAGTTTCATGCTTATAGGTAAGCATAACGTATGGGCATGCATTGCCACGAATGGGAAAGAAATAACCATCGAAAGGTATGGATAACAAGTCAATGGTTTTGACTCGCGTCAGGTATGTATAAAAGGTTATGCTTTCGGTAGGAGCTTATGGCTCGACTAGAGAGGGATGAGCCAAATTTGGGTAATAGGTTAACCCAAGTGAAATGCATTTAACATTTTGTGTGAAACAGTCATTCGAGCCAAGAGCATGTCCATTATGCGGAAATGACTAAATTGATTTACGTCTCTTAACGGGTCATTTTAGTAAAATGTCTTTTTGAAGGGTAAATTGGAATATAAAGGTTTTCCTAGAATAACCCACTACAAAGGAAGTTGTGGTAGAAGATATAATGAAAATCTTGAAAAGAAAGTAGGAGACATGAGCTAGAACGTGAAATGCCTCCTAACGGGTCGGTTGGGTAATTAACTTCAAACCGTAAGAGTGATTGAAGAGAAAACACGTTTTCAGCTGGCGCGGCCGGGTGAAAACCTGGCATGTTCGGGTAAAGGTGCTGAGAAAAAGACACGTTTCCGTTGACACGGCCTAGTGGAAACCTAAACCGGCCGGGTAAGGAAGCTGACACAAAAAAAAATGTGCTTAATGTTTTTGTTCAAATGCTTCGATTACTAACCGTTTAACCGTATAACTTAAACACTAATTGTTGTTAGTGTTTATGACAGACTTTCACTAAGGCGGGAACCAGATGGACGGACGGACGACCAAGCAATCGAAGAACCGAACACTCCTAAACCACCATTTCCTCGGGAACATCCATTCTGGATAATTAGAACATGATCATGCGTGCTGAAGCTTTCGGGTTTAAAAGCTTCAATATAGTATAATGTAGATGAAGTGTAATAATTCGTTTTGTCGGTTCGTTTGGATTATTGGTTAACCCAGACGAGTAAGTTAGTTGTAAAAAAATATCTGGGACCTTATTATCCGTATTTATTAAGATAATTACTTAAATGGGTTAGAATGTTACACTGTTACACGCATTCCTTAAAAATTTTGGTTGAACTTCTTGTTCGCACTCCCACTGTTTACAACTTCATTGGTACATAACATGCTAAATGTACAAAACTAAACATAAAAAATGTATTTTTGATAGTATGAATTATGGAACATGATTTGGTATCATGGACTGCCCTGATAGTGGGTTATGTCCATGATGCCTTCTTTATATTCATATATGCAGCATGCCGGAAAATAAAACTGCTAGTGTTTGGATACCATTTGAATAGAAAAAATATAATCTAAAATAGGGGCAAAAAACTGAATATAATTTGTGGATTGTTACAAAGACCAATGGCTCGAAGCATCTACCTAGTTACATGTCAAACGGGTTAACATGTATCGTTATTATTTTATGGGTCGTTTATAACAGGTCTATGAGTGATACATTTGAAGAAAATGATATATAAAAAAACAGGTCAACTCCAATTTATAACGGGTTAAGAAAACGATATGAAAGAAATACATAAATGCAAGGAGCCAATTAGTACAAAAGAAATATAAAAATGAAACAAGTGAATGCGTCCAAGGATCTTTTGGTTTTTATGTGTTTGGTTATCAGGATTGAAAGCAACCAAAAACGATATTAAATAAAAACTTGGTCAAAATTGATGGTTTTTTTGCTTTAAATGTGACAATACTGCTACGAACAATTTCTTCTTTTGACAATAACAAAAAAACTGATTTTAAATAGAATATAAGTTAATATTGGCTTTCAAAAAAAATATATATTGTTGTTAAGTACTCTTTAATATTGTTAAAAAAAGGGTGATCTTTAATTTTTTTTCTTTCCTTTTAAACGACTGGATTCTATAATTACAGAAAGGGTCAGCATATGCTGTAAAAACCCAACAAAGATTACTAAACGGAAAGAAAATTTACATTGCATTAAATTATTTTATGTCTCGGATATATAAGTCACTCAATCTCTCCCATAGTAATCTTTAATTAATCTTAGCACATTCTGATTTTCTTGACTAATTTACTTCTTGTAAATTTTCTATTGATTTACCTGCTATCCTTATGTAATTTGCCCTGATGATTGAAATGAAATAAAAATAATTTATTAACAAAAAAAAAATTGTGTTTGATCTTTTTTATATTTATTTTTCGTTATGTATTGATCACATATTAATCTCTTTATCTTGTTATATCTTCTATATTGATCATGAATTGGACTTGGTATGATTAATGATCTTAAAATAGACTTGATCTTAATTGCTATTAATTGCGATTGCATGTTTTTCGTTAGTTTAGGTCGTGGGGTATGGTGGGGCGGGAGTTTGGGCTTGGGTTGGGGCATTGGTTGACATGTGGAACCGGGTGGCAGACATGGGAAACCCACTACAACACACGGTATGGTGGGCGGGGTTTGGGGGCGTGGGTTTGGTGGGCTTGTGGGCTGACCGGCTGGGCTGACCCGCTGGGCAGACCCAATGACACAAATTTACTTTTTTTTAATAATTTTAAATAAAGAAAATTACAAAAAAAGAAGATTACAAAAAAAAAAAAATTCCTAGCTTTTATATTTGTTTTTTTATCTCTTCTCTCAACGCCAAGACTATTTCTAACTCGTCACCCTGTAGGTGATCAATCGGCTGGGATAGAATTTTCAAATCATCCCGTCTTTGTTTCAAGGCATCTCTAGCGGCATCTCTAGCTTCTTTGCTCCTACGTATTTCGGCCCTTTGTTGTTGGAATACGTTGAATGTATCCAACTTGCATGAAATGTCATCCAACTGGTCGTTGTATATTCCCCTACGCGAGCCAGAACTCCCAGCTGAAGGCGACGCCGTTTGTTTTTGAGCACGCCTTCTTGAGGCATTTCTTCCATGCTCAGGCCGGTTTGGGCTTGGCGAATCATCCAAAAGGTCCTCAAACTCTTGATCTCGTGCATCAGATTGGGCTTGGGATGAGGCCCTTGACCTTTTGGAAGACGAGTTAGTTTCGCTACCAATGGGGACAGTCGACCACTTTGGATGGAATTTTCAAATCTCCCAACAATGCATGAAACGGAAGTCGGCCTTCATATTTGACTTGTATCCGACCAGTGCATTTGTCAAAATGTCGGCTTCGGTTTCACCACTTTTAGGGTTTTGCTTTGCTTTATTTAAACACCCACTAAATTTTGTAAGTTGGGTGCTTATTTCGGTCCACTTTGAGGATAAGCTATCGTTTTCACGATAAGTCTCCCTACCCATTTCTTCATGGAATTTCCTACTAACGCATTCCCACAAGGCGGGTCGATGTTGCGAATTTCCTATTTTAATAAAAAAATATTAATATATTACAAACTCATATAAAAAATAATCATTCCATTAGTATATATACGATTTCCGATATACGATGCATAACCTGCTAAATCGGGCGTAGGAGAGTGTAAGAAAAATGGACGAGCTATTGGACGAGTGGGTGGTGGGCTAGGATTATTTTCATGGAATGCGTACGGGTTGGTCGGGTCATAACCACGGTTATAAGGATGCATTTTTCGTATTGTAGAAGGAGAATTTGAAGATGTATAGAAGATGTGGTTGATGAATGTGGTAAAAAATGGAAGAAAAATATGAGTTTTATAGTGAAAAAATGGAAGTTTATTTTTTTTATTATAGTCGTTGGCCAACGGCTAGCCCAACGGCTCTTTTCTTTGGGCCATTCACAAACCGCCATGTCACCTCTTTGCCCCGCCCCACGCCCGGCTTGAAACCCAAGCCCCAAGGGGCCACACCAAAACTCCCGCCCTCCCAGGGTGGTGACTTGGGCGTTTTGCTCCAACCCACGCTCAAACTCCCGCCCCATACCCAGAGCCGGCCCCATGGCTATATGAACCTAGGCCCAAGCCTAGGGCCACCAAATTTAAAGGGCCACCAATTTTCCAATTTGAAGGGTCACCAATTTTCTAATAGATTAGGCCCAAAACATTACATAAACCTAATAACCCAATTCTAATAGATCAGGCCTAAATCTCTCATCTGTTAACAATACATAAACCTAATAACCCAATGGCACTAAGAGACGTTTGAAAGCACATGCAGCGGTGGGTGCAGAAGCCAAAGTGGCGATAGATCACAGACCTTCTCTGTAGTGCCGTTTAGTTTTGCTCAGTTTTGCGATTTTATGGTTGGCGATATAATCTTGTGGCTCTCACTCAGGTTAGACATTCACATCCTCATTTGTTGAATAGGGAACTAGGGTGTATTTGCCGAAAAAAAAATATATGACTTCCAAAAAAAAATTTAACTATGCGAATTATAAACTTTTTAGTTTATAATTGCCGGTCCCAAGCCCGGATAAAGGAGTAGGGTTTTGTTACTAAATATGTTGAAATGATAATTTTGCAAAAGGGCCACCACTTCGTAGTTCGATTAGGGCCTCCGAAAACATAGGAACGGCACTGCCCATACCCCATAGCCTTAATAGCATAGCTCAATAGAATTCGCATTTTTGACTTATTCAATAAGATCTCATCGTCCTCGAGATATCAAGGATTTTCAAACCAGAAGAAAAAAAAAAGAACGGATAAACATTAAATCATATTGTGGCAAATTTTTCAAGGGACTACTTAGGGGTAAATTATAACCAATTAAAAGAATAAAAAATACTAAAAAATTAATTTTCATGTGTGTTATACTATACAGTAATGTTTTTAATACTTGTGAGGTTTGTGATTTGATAGTCATATCTACTTTTAAGCACATGTGTATTATATTTTTAGCCCGATAATAATACAATGAAAGTGTAAAACAAGTAGATATTCCAATTTGTTTTTTTTATCAATGTCTATGAGATAATACTTAAATTTGATCATGTCATTAACTGTGGACAAACAAAAAGACAATTTTAATGGTATTAATTAGGTAACTAGCAAATATTAGAGTGGAAGATTTTGAATGTTAATAAGCACACAAAAATTTAAAACTTGTTTGTAGCAAAAAAAAAAGAAAAAGAAAATACTCATGTCATAGCGTTTATTTACAGGTGTAACCGTATAAGAAATATAAGATATCAGTTTGTCAAAACGGAATACATGTAAATAACACTATAACATACTCGTGTGTAACATTGTCAAAGGGTGGCCTCACAAATGTGTGTATACACATAAGTAATCACACATGCATACGTGTGTATGCATTAAAAATTTTCAAAAGGTCAAAAGATGATATTTTCAAGAAGAAAATAGTCTCCATTTGATTTTATATTTATGTTAACTATAAAGTTGTATAAAAAATTTAATATAAGAGTTATTAATAACACTACAGAAAACTAGAGGGGATAAAAAGATTTTATTAAAAAAATTTGTTAAACACTTGATTTGCAAGGATTATACACTTGTTCGAACCCAAATATATACTTTTAACGGGGAATGAAACCAACACCACTAGACATGCATCTTTTTGGTTAAAGATATAGTAAAAAATAATAATATACGCAAATATGTAAAGAGTTAATCGAGAATGACAAAACCGATTTATAGATGTTCACGAGATGTTAACTAATGTTTCTACTTCCTCTTCCCAATACTCCGATCGAGAGTTTCTCCACTGGTTGTCTTCCTTAATACGGTAGGAATACCCGCTACCCAATTGTCTTACTAGGCAAAGGTAGCGATCACATTGTACAAACATCTCACTAATCTCAAGTGGTAGTGATTATCACTTTCTCTACTCACTAAACAAACTTAGTGATGCCCCTTATAAATACCTCATAACTACAAATTAATAATTTTTAAAGTGCCATTAACTAATGTTTCTACTTCCTCTTCCCAATACTCCGATCGAGAGTTTCTCCACTGGTTGTCTTCCTTAATACGGTAGGAATACCCGCTACCCAATTGTCTTACTAGGCAAAGGTAGCGATCACATTGTACAAACATCTCACTAATCTCAAGCGGTAGTGATTATCACTTTCTCTACTCACTAAACAAACTTAGTGATGCCCCTTATAAATACCTCATAACTACAAATTAATAATTTTTAAAGTGCCATTTTAGTCCATGTGGTTTGGGCCATTTTGCCAGTTTAGTCCAAATGTTTCATTTTTCGCCCGCAGGTCCAAAATGGTTTCACCGTTGCCATTTTAGTCAACTGGTTTAACTTCATCCGTTATTTCTGTTAACGAGAAGGGCAATTTGGTCATTTTATATGACCGAACTGCCCTTTTAGTAAACAGAATTACATATAAAATGACCGAATTGCCCTTCTCGTTAATAGAAAAAATTGATGAAGTTAACTCAGTGGACTAAAATGGCAACGGTGAAACATTTTTGGACCCACAAGCGAAAAATAAAACCTTTGGACTAGACTGGCAAAATGACTCAAACCATAGAGACTAAAATGGCATTTAACTCTAATTTTTAATATACAAGAATTAATATTAGCTTTCCAGCTTGAGGAGTCCGTGATCCCATCACCTTTCCTTTAGCATTATTACCAAAGGAAATGTCACCACCTTCATGAGAATGAAAGTTTGTCAGTAGAGCTTTGCATCCAGTCATATGTCTGGATCCTCCACTGTCTACATACCAGAGGCTATCTAGGCATGTAGATACTCTTATTTTGGTGGCCATGACTGCACATTCACACTTATTCTATTTTCAGTTGTATTCCAATTTCCAAGGATCAATGTGTTTTACAACCTCATCATTACCCTTTTCACAAACTGTTGTTTGTACCATGTTCGATATACTTTCAACACTTTGTGTGTTAATAACTTCCTGGTAGTTTTTAACAGTTTCCTCAGATTTACTGTATTTTTCTTTTAACTCAAGTCATATCTCTTTTGCACTATTACAGTGTAATAGCTCTGCATAGGTCTCGTTTGGTAAAGCCTTTGAAATTATAATGAGAGCTTTGGCATCTATTTCAAACTTTTGGAGATCAAGCATAGAGTAATTTTCCGGTTTCTTTGACTCATCGACATTAGGATTTTCCATACAAGGCGTCATTGGAACATGTGGTCCGTATAAGACAGACCTCCAACACCCTGAGTGTTGTTGAGCTAAATAGTGTACCATTAGACGTTGCCATATATTGTAATTAGATCTGTCAAGCGTTGGTGGTTTTCTATCACAACCGGAGATAAGGGAATCATAGTTATCAAGTGACATTCTCTTTTGATCTATTTAGAAGAAGAACATAGTATGTATAAGACACTTTTTGAGTTCTATACTTTTCTACTCTATGCTACGAATAGTATTGGATCTCTAATGAGCTGATATTTTTATGTTAAACTAATTGTGAAATCAAGTTTAAACGTGATCAAACTCTGATACTAATTGTTAGGATCTGAGTTTGATATTTGTAAACAAACGAGTTGACGCTACCCGCGCGCTGCGGCGGAATGTTGAAAAAGCTAAGATTGAATACAAAATCGATTATATTTTTGAATTATTTACAATTAATGATTGAATCCGAAATATGGAACTAATCAGTCGAGAAAAAAAATCTGAAAAACGATGGGTCGGTTTATTTAGGGTTAGTGAATGATATCCAGTTAATATAACCATCATCTTTTTTTGTGAACAACTAAGTATTATCTGTTATGAATGCATCCATTATTAGTGACTATCTACATTTCTAACCCCCATGTCATATTTATGTTTGTATTAATGTTATAGCCTATATATATAGTGGCTCGTGTATTTTATATGTGATATCAGTAAGAAATTCATCTCTTGTACTCCCATTCTCTTCTATACATTGCTAATAGATTCTAGTTATTACACAACACGTTATCAGCACGAATTGCTTTTGAAGTTGGATTGTATCAACACAAGACACCATGTCGTATCAACGTTGGCGAAAGAGATAAAAGACAAAATTGTTGATCTGGTATGAAAACCCTTAATTGTTTTAATTTTATTTCCTCTTTTCTCATCGATTGTTGGTATGATAAAACTCTAAAATTAACTTACGCTTTTCTTGATTTTTTATTGGTTATGATTTAAGATTAAAATTATCATGAATAACATTGATATCATCCTTATTTAACCAGGATCATAATGTTTTTACTTCTTTGTTTACTTTACTATGTGTTAACATATCTGAATAGTTTTCTTTTCACAAACAAACACTTATGAAAAACATTGAGATGTGAAGAAAAGAAAGTAAAAGTAAACCAGAAACACAATGGTTTTTCTAGTTTATCTAATTGATTATTTACAGTATTGTAACTAATTTCTTACACCTCTTGGTTACTCCCCCTTCCAAACAATAGACTCCTACAAACAATCTCTCTTATATGGGACCATTGAAATGTACAGTTGTGTGGATTGTGGCATTCATACATGGTTACATGTGAGTTTTTAGCTACCCGTATGTAGCATATGCCCAACACTATGGAACGTTGTTTTTTTTACATGGTTTAACACTGTTCTTTGACAACCCAATTGTAGGGACCATTGTTGGGCACAATGTGAAATATAATGAGAGGCATACGTAGTCGAGACGGAATTCGTCGATTGATTATATCAATTCAAAACCAACTGCTTATCACAAATACTCCCCATTACAACTGGTCTCCTGAAGAGAACCAAGTTCCCATTTTTTTTATTTTGTTGTGCAACCTATGTACCAATAGCACCACCATAACATATAAATGGGATATGTACATCGTATTCCCAGTCTTAGGGGGAGACAAGAAAATGAAAGACTGGTAACATAAAAAAATGCATCATATTATATATCGACCCCTGAAGTGGTCAATACAAATCTGAAGTGCAAAAGAAAGAGCGTGTATTTGCAAATAATAACAAATGAAATACAAGATGCATTCACTAACACAAATAAGGTGACAAAGTCACATATACCAGCTTAAACTTATCTGCTCGAATGGAAGTACTCACAAAATGATTATCATATTAATAAATTGTGAGAGATAAATCGGTTCCAAAAAGACAAAACCCACAAACACAAAAATGTGTAACCCCAAAAGAGGTGGCACACAAAACACCATAAGTGGTTGCATACAAAACCCCAGAAGTGGTTGCATACTAAACCTTAAAGAAGGTTGTTGTCAAAACCCCAAAAGAGGCTAATGGAGTTCTAAAAGAAACTCTAGTACCAAACAAATATGAGATCACGATGAATTATGTACAAAATAAGTACACTATGGAACCGTAATGAAACACGTGTAAAATGATATATTTGATTATGCTATAGCAATAGATGTAATCAATGAAGAAAATGATTACATATATAGAAAGTGTGCAAGAGTGTACGCACACAAATAGTCAAAATGGCTACATGACTTAAGGTTGAACTAAATTTGCTCGACAAACTAAACATTTTCGAACCAGCAGTTCGAACACCCATAGACGTCAAACCAGTAGGTTATAAATGGGTGTCTTTAAATAAAAGGAAACGTAAATAATGAGTTTTTGCGATGTAAGGCACGCATTTTAACATAAAGATTTTTCCCAAGTCCCAGCAGTTGATTATGAGGAAACGTATACCCCTGTAGTGGATGCGATAATCTTTAGATGTTTAAGCGGCCTCGCAATCTCAGAATGACTTCAGATAAAACAACTTATGGATGTCATCATCGTATACATGTACGAGATAATTGCAAATGGCATCTGTATGAAAACCCCTGAAGGATTAAAAATGCTCAAAGCATTATGAAACAATAACCCCATATGTGTTATATATATGAATCTTAAAGGAAACTACTCGTATGTGGTACATTCAACTATACTCTGAAAATAGAGGTATAATTTTGATAAAATGAGCTAGATCTATTTAACAAGATTTCACTCTTACAGTGATAATGTAAACATTATCGAGAGTGAACTCTCAAACTAAAGAGGAAAATTTTGAATGACCTTTACAAAGTGTAGTTATCCTCGACCTGTAGTTTCGAGTATATATGTACTATTTTTGCTCATCAATCTGACTACATCTAGAAGATGTTATATAGAAAAAGCTCATTCGTTGAGAACATGAACGATTGTCTGATCGATTGACATAGAAAAAATTATTCTTATCAACCCCAAGAAAAGGATGTTGAACTACTTAGTCAAGAAGTACCATACTTAATTGCGATCAGAGCATTGACGTATCTTGCAAACAAGACGACATCTGATATTACGTTGTATTGGTAAGATTACAGTTCTAATCTCAAATGTTGCACTCTTTTTCCCTTCACTAAGTTTTTCCCATTGAGTTTTTCTTGGTAAGGTTTTTAACGAGATAACATAACTGATCCAGTAGTATCAGTTTATCTTATAGGTCCCGAAGTACTAATTTAACATCATCATAAATCATGTTGTTAATTATGTATAATACGTAGTGCACTCTTTTCCCTTAGCTACGGTTTTGTCCCATTGGGTTTTCCTGGCATGGTTTTTAACGAGGCAGAATTATAAAGCGCATTAAATAATTATTTGACATATTTACAATCTCGAGACACGGGATAGTTCCACAAGAACAATATGGCGTCCTGGGTTATGATTGATATGTATTAGACTTGCATAGAGTTCGATCTCAATCCAGATACAAGTTATGAAGGTCGAAGATTTCAGCATATTTAAGAAGTATGTAAATTAGAGTTGATCAAGAGAAGCTCAAGCCATACTGTATGAAGACAATGTAGACAACAACACTTAAATCAAAGAACACTACGCCAAATAGCAAGTCAAGCAATTGTCACAGAAGATTGGATTCAACATCATCAAGATATACAAGTAAAATTGAGGGGGAGTAATGTACCCATAATATACACAGTGTATGTACTCTTTTTCCTTAATGAGGCAACATACCTGATCCAGAAGTATCAGGGGGAGACAATACGAGCTGCACTCTTTTTCCCTTAGTTGAGGTTTTGTCCCATTGGGATTTCCTAGCAAGGTTTTTAACGAGGCAGCATCACCAAGCGTATTAAAGAATAGTATATCATCATGTCGATAGTCAAGGGGGAGTGTTATGAATGCATCCATTATTAGTGACTATCTACATTTCTAACCCCCATGTCATATTTATGTTTGTATTAATGTTATAGCCTATATATATAGTGGCTCGTGTATTTTATATGTGATATCAATAAGAAATTCATCTCTTGTACTCCCATTCTCTTCTATACATTGCTAATAGATTCTAGTTATTACACAACATTATCCTTTTATTCCACCATAAAAAACCAAGATATCCATAGCAAGGTGCTAAGACATCTTGTTTACAGCAAGTTTATATTAGAACTGTCAGTACATATTACATATTACATATTACAAAGACATTACATATTACAAAGACAAAATTACACAGCAAACCTACCCATCCTTTGTCTTCATCTTGCTTTCCGGCCGGTGGAGAAAGTTGCAAATTGGTGCCAAAACTGGTGCCGAATACTTTGGTGTTTTGCTTCAAATTGCGTTGCGAAAAGAACAAAACTTAAGAAAGCAGAAAATTATTATAAACTGCTAACCAACTATAAAACCCAAAACAAAATAAACAATAAATCCCGAACAAATCAATAAAAATAAACAAAATTTCAACTTTAACCTAAACAATTGAGCAAAACCTAAAAAAAACACATTCATATAAACTGCTAGCCAACCATGAACCCCTAAACAAAACAAACCATAAATCCCCAAGAGCTCATCTCTACGTACCTTGTAATCACTTGTCTTTTGTTGTTGAACACTTCTCTGTCTTCATCTTGAATTCATTCTGCATTTAAGTCACAATAAACATTATATTATAGTTGTAAGAAAACTTCAAGTTAACCACTATCACCCACCAATATAAAATGATGAACTTTAAATATTAAATTCCTCCAAAATTTCTATTTCTTCGATATCATATATTAAATTTAAAAGTGTCACGCTGGTTATATAAAATGGTGCTTGGGTTAAGTACGATTGTAGCCATGTTGTTAACTTCAACGCAATATTCAATACATCAAAAATCAAATTTATACCCTAAAACAAAAACAAAGTTTAACCAATCAACAATCTCTCTCTCCCTCTCTCTTTCTGAGATTTGTCGGAACTTCAAACGACAAATTGAATATCAATTCATCAGGATTCACGTGTCGATACTGATATGAAGAAGACACACCTATTTTCTTCCTCGGTTGATTGTAGAACAATCTTCTTTCTAATTCATGTACGAAACAGATCTGTTCATCATAACAAAACATGGGTTTAATATATATACATATTTATGTATATACCGATTTTGGTGCAGATGGGTAATCAAATGGCCGGTGGTTATTGTGGTGTTGGTGGTAAGGGTTATATAGGGCGTGAAACGGTGGCAGGCAGTAGGATAAACGGTGGTCAGAGGAGACGCGTCGGTTTGATTATCAAGAATTGTGATTAAGTCACGACGGTGGTTGAATGTTTGTGTCGGTTCCATAATGGTTTGTATACCAATGGTGTGCCTAAAGAGTGCGTTTTTGTTGTAGAGCTGCGATTTGTGACGGGGTGTGAGTTTCTTTTCCGGTTTTTAACCGGGGACAATACCGGTGTGCAGTTGTTCTAATACGTCAATCATCACTTCTGTCTTATTCGTATGTAATATTTTCGTTTTTTACTTTTAGCAAAGGGAACATATATGTTAAAAGGGTATGTCGATTAGGTTGTACTTAAGGGTATGACGATTAGGTTGTACTTAAAGTGGGGCTTTGCACTGTAATTTATTTAATAGGGTATGTTAACAATATTGAATGTTAGTTTTTGTGTAGATGTATAATTATATTATGTGTATAGTGGGCAGTTGTTTAAAAAGGAAGGGATGTGCCTTATTTAAATATTACATGAAAGGGTGTGAGAATGGGGTGCCATATATATGAAAGGGTGTGTTGTATTATGTGTGATTGAGTGAAAGGATGTGTGTTGCTTTTATATATATATAGGTAATGAAGAGACACATCCAAAGTTATTTTTTATGTATAAAATGGGGTGTGAATAAAATAAACTAAAGGGTGTGACTTTTAAATAAATGGGACATAACCTAAGTTGCTAATTGTATAAGAGTATAATATTGATTATCACAATAAAATTCACAAATAGAGAGATATTATCACTAACTGTTTTTCTATTGATTCAAAAGATTAAAAAGTTTTACATAAATGATTCTACAATCTCCCATTCATCCTGATCACTCACTAGAACTATTCTGCAAAAGGGAATGTGTGAAATGATGAAATAGATCTCTAACAGATGAGATCTATTTATGCTAAGTACTAAAGCTCTGTTCGTGATAGGCTGACATCACCCTGATAGTGACATCTAACATTCCTAATAGAAAATATTCCACAGACGTTTGTAAACATCTTTGCAAATCCTAACATCTGATCTAGGCTATTCTAAACACTGATAAGATAAATACTGTTACATTAAGAAAATACTGTCTAAGTTATCCTCTGTTGGATATCATCTGTTCTTTTGTAGGTCCAACACTGTCAAATCTCCAACACACTAGGAAGATCTGCATGATCTCCTAGATAAAATCCTAATCCCAATATAACCTCAATTCCTAAAAAAAGGAGAAACCCTAAAATCATCGAACAAAATAAGTGAGGGCAAAACTCAAGGTAATGGGCTGTTTGGTAGGCTCTGAATGGAACCATTAAGAATTTTACCAATGAGAAGGTAGAAGAATGTGACATGTGATGATTTACCATTCAGATGTTACCTCTTAACCATTCAGACTTGAGGTTACCTCTTATTCATTCAGAGGTTTTAAACCATTAAGAGGTAGCATTTGAATGGTCATTAAGAGGCTACCAAACAGCCCCTAAGTTTCATATACTCTCAACTCTCTCTCTCTAATACTTTACTATTTTAAACCGAGACTTATTCTCACGCTAGAAGATAGTTACATGAATAACCTTACTTCTGTAACGAGTTATAATGGTGTCTTGTTTTACAGATCGTAGTTCGGATCATTGTTATTGAAGTCATTCATTGGAGATCCACCTATCAGGTTTACGTTTTTTTTATTACATAAAGTTCGTAAATGGGTCAATTTATGATGAGGTGAACAAAGAAAACCCAAATTATAATTCAAGGCCCATATTTATTCCCAAAACCGGGCCCATTAGCAATTTTCCGGCTAGGGTTTTTATCCACCACTATCCGTCACACCACACCTTTCACTCCACCGGAAAACCATGGTAGGCTTCCAAATCGTCGACGTTCCATTCAACCTCGACGGTTGGGGACCACCGGAATCCACCACCACCTCCACCCTCAACCACCACTCAAACCACGTCCCCTACGCCCCATTCTCCCGCTCCGACAAGCTCGGCCGCATTGCCGATTGGACCAGATCCAACTACAACAACCCTAACCGCAACAACAACCGCAACTCCGCCGATTCCGCCTTCGATTTCACCATTGACGACGGCCTAAACCCCGACGACGACTCCACCTTCCAACTCGTCGACGGAAAGCCTCCGCCGCGTCCTAAGTTCGGTCCGAAATGGCGGTTCAACAACAACCGCAACCAGCTACCGCAGCGCCGTGACGAGGAGGTGGAGGCGCGTAAGCGCGAGGCGGAGAAGCAACGCGCGAGACGTGACCGTGTGTTCCACGCGCGCGGTGGTCAAAATCAAAACCCTAGGCGTGAAGCTGCTGTGTTAAAATCGTCGGTTGATATTCAACCGGAGTGGAATATGATCGACCAGATTCCGTTTTCAACGTTTTCAAAACTTTCGTATACTGTTTCTGAACCAGAAGATTTAACAACTTGTGGATCTGTTGAATATTATGATAAAAGTTACGATAAAACGACGCCGAAGAGTGAACGGAGATTGGAGAGGTTTAAGAACAGGAATTTTTTTAAAGTTACTACTACGGATGATCCGGTTATTAGACGGCTAGCGAATGAGGATAAGGCAACTGTGTTTGCGACTGATTCGATACTTTCAACGTTGATGTGCGCGCCTCGGTCGGTTTACAGTTGGGATATAGTGGTCCAGCGGGTTGGGAATAAGTTGTTTTTCGATAAACGAGAGGGATCGCAGTTGGATTTGTTGTCGGTTAATGAGACAAGTCAAGAGCCTTTGCCGGAGGCAAAGGATGATATTAATTCGGCACATTCGTTGTCGGTTGAGGCGGTTTATGTTAATCAGAATTTTTCGCAGCAGGTGTTGGTTAGAGATGGGAAGAAAGTCGGGTTTGAGGAAGGGAATCCGTTTGCGGCGGAGGGTGAGGAAGTGGCGTCGGTTGGGTATCGGTATAGGCGGTGGAAGCTCGATAATGATGTGTCGTTGGTTGTGCGGTGTGAGGTGCAGAGCATTATTGAGGTTAATGATAAGAAGAGTTACATGACTGTGAATGCGTTGAACGAGTTTGATCCGAAGTATTCGGGTGTGGATTGGAGGAAGAAGTTGGATACGCAACGTGGTGCGGTTTTAGCGACTGAGTTGAAGAACAATGCGAATAAGATGGCTAAGTGGACCGCACAAGCGATATTGGCTAGTGCGGATATGATGAAATTGGGGTACGTGACTAGGGTTCATCCTCGTGATCATTTTAATCATGTGATATTGGCGGTTGTTGGGTATAAGCCAAAGGAGTTTGCTGGGCAGATTAACTTGAATACGTCGAATATGTGGGGGATAGTGAAGGCGATTGTGGATTTGTGTATGAAGTTGAATGAAGGAAAGTATGTTCTTGTGAAGGATCCGCAGAAGCCTCAAGTTAGAATTTATGAAGTTCCGGCTGATGCTTTTGAGAATGATTATGTGGAAGAGCCTTTGCCTGAGGATGAACAAGTTCAACCTCCTTTTGAAAATGGTGAAGAAAATGGAGCTGCAAACGATGTTGAAAACAAGGAACTTAAATCCGAAGCATAGAAGGTAACAGTTTCTTTCTTATACTCGCTATGATTTCACTAATCATTGTTCATGTGTTTGTGTTATGAGTAAGACTGATCTTGTAACAAAATTTGGTATCCTTTGTAATATTTTTGTTATCTTGTAGGGTGTAGATCATAGAATTAAGTTTAAACCAATGTGAGAGGCTAGGTTGTTAATGCCACAAGGACTTGCATGTCGTTTTGGTGTAATAATGAAAGAAATGCAATATGGAAAATGAATATTTTTACACATATATAGTTAAAAAACCTTGTATATTTAATATACTTACAAATCTCAAACAAAAATAATACATATTCGGCAGATTGAAGCAAACTAAACGCGAAAAAACGATAATATTCATAGTATTATCATTACATAAGGGAACACTGTATTGGTAAAGTTCTCATTACATGGGTTGCATTATATTTAATCTACATTTGTAATATTTGAAGTTTTAGATTGCCAACTAAACTCGTCCATAGAAATTGAAAGAACAAAAAAAAAGCAAATAGGAGATTGCAAAAATGTGTGAGCTTAGAAGAAAGAAAGAAATAAAGGAGTAGGGGAGTTGGAGATTTAAAAAAATGAAAGAAAAAGAGGAAACTACAATTTCCGTCCCTGTGGTAAACACCCAATGGCACGCTCAGTCCCTGAGTGCCAAAATTGAACAATCAAGTCCATGTGGTTGTCGATTTGGATCAATAACGTCCATGTTAACAAAGTCTGTTAGACAACCATTAGTTGACCAGGGCAATATTGTCTTTTCAACTCAAATTCGAAGGGCAACGCCGCAACGGTGTCTTTTGTAATATTACTATTATTAAAACCTATAAACCATGTTATTCATCCAGATTCCCATTTCATCTTTCATCTTCTTCTCTTCATATCATCTTCATCTATGATCATCATATCATCATCTTCATAATCAAATCTCCCCACAACCACCGCCACCCCTGCCTCACCTACAGTCACCGCCGCCGCCCTCAACTCATAAGCCCTAATTCTTTATCCAATCGAGTATAGCAGATGAAAGTGACAGTTAAAGTCAGACCATGGGGAATAAGATGATGGGCAACTTATCTGCAGCTTTAGGTGGTATGTTGTTAACCATTATGAAAAATAAATAAATAAATAGTCATATACAAAAAGTGGTCATTTACGGGAATGTGAAAGTCAACGAGCTACTGCAACATTTAATTATCAAATTCATTGTTTATCTTAAACTGTGCACTGTATCAGTTTCCTTTAAAATAGAAATTTAGGTTTAACTTTAATAGCCGTATGTTAAACCTCAAATTTCAAGCGACGTTTCAGAAATAATAATAGAAGTCGAGAAAATCAAATGATGGCTTTACCTTAGGTGTTGGTGTTCGATGTTGCCATGTGGGTGCAGTGGAGGTGAAGGCGGACAGTGGTGCTACAATGCGGCGGTAGTGGTTCAGTTCCCTGGAGAGTCGTATAGCGGCGATGGTTCTGGTCGGAATTGTGAAGGGTGGCTCGTGTGGTGGCGGAGGTGTTCAGGGAGGTCGTTGATGGTGTACGCAGATTCTTCATCTTTTCCTAGTTTCCCAACATTCCATGGGTCAAATAATCATCGGCTCCGACTTTCTATTTTTAAGGAACTGCCGCCAACATACGCATAGATGGTTTAGTGAAACTTCTTTTAATTTTCCTTTTTTCCTTTGATCATTTCTTGACGAATCTTGAAGTGGAAACATTGTTTTTATATTTTGTTGTGCTTGTAATTCAAATGCCAACATTTAGTCAAACTCCTTTTAATTTTCCTTCTTTTAATCATTTCTTGAAGAATCTTGAAGTGGAAACATTGTTCTCATATTTTGTGGTGCTTGTAAAGGAGTTGGATTTGTTGAACGATGATGCAAATGACTGCAAAATAGTATATACCAGTTGGATTTGTTGAATTTATATTCTTTTATGAATGGGATGGTGAACCAAGTATTTTTATTGATGATGATGAAGCTAATGTGAGGAAGAAGAAGGTTCTCGTTTGCACTTTTGGTCCCTGGGGTTATTAAGGTCATTTCATCACTTCTATAACGTTAGGGAGCGGCAGGGACGTTATTGATCCAAATCGACAACCACAAGGACTTGGTTGTTCAATTTTGGCACTCAGGGACTGAACGTGCCATTGGGTGTCTACCACAGGGACGAAAATTGTAGTTTACTCTAAGAAAAACCTTTAATGATTTTGAGAATTGATGTTCAACCTTTGGCAAATGGAAATGGAAAAAAACCTCTCAGATATCATATGTGCTTGACCAAAACCAAACGATGGCATGACTGCGCCCCGACTGGGGTGCATGCTCTGGTGTGCTCGGAGAAAGCTAATCTAGGCGTGCACTTGTAGGCTTATAGCAATCAATGAGAGGTTGGTATGGGCTTCTTTTAGTAATTCTAAAGATAAGTTGTAGAGTCATGTTGCCTTTGATAATTTCAGTCCACCATGCCATGTGAATAAACTTGTTAGGTTGAAATTAAGCTGATATGCATTGATAAAGATCTTAAACCCCATCTCCCAAACAACACAAACGTAGTTGTTAAAGGTTTGTTAAAGGTGTACACGTTATCATTTGATTCATGAACCAACTGTTAGGAATCCCATAAAAAAGGTCAAAACATTGTTCGAATTGTAACAGCTTTGTATAAATGTTTATTTATTGGTATCTGATCTAACGAATGGCCTAATGAAAAATATTCTTGTAATGCGCGCTTAAGCGCGAGGCGCAACAAGGCTCACACCCTGAGGCTTTTTCGCTTAGCGCCTCGAGTAATTACAAGAAGCCCCAAAAAGGCGCATTTTTTGGGGATTTTTCTGGGCTTTTTTGGCCTGAGGCGCGCGCCTCTTGTACCCGAGGCGTTTTTATGCATAGTGTTGTACCTTTGGTTTTTTGGCTTGTACATGCAGCTAAAATCATACAAAAACCTTACTTATAGCTATATTTTTTGTTGGGAAAGCTAGAAACCTATTGGATATATATTGGATATATAAAATATATATAATTAGCTTGCGCCTCGGGTACGAAAGCCCGCCGCTTTTGCGCTTTGCGCCTCGGTTTTAGACCTTGTCGCTTATGTGCGCCTCTCGCTTTTTAAAACCAAGCTTGTAATATAACTATGATATGGTTTTATACTCGTATTAAATATCATATAAGTACAGAAAATGCTGGCATGATATGTATAACCCGACTTGTCTCAAAGTTACCCGTTTTGACCCGTCATTCAATGCCCTCATATTGCCATTGTTAAATGCTTTGTTTTATTTGCTTAATTAACGACAAGTGTTTCATATGTAACAGGATCTCATTTGGAATTTTAGTGGCACATGTTAAAGTCCTGCTGCTGGCTTATTGGTGATGTTGGGTGCAGACATCAAAGTTTTGTTTGGTTTTCTGGCAATGAATTGTTTAGTCATGTTATGGATTTATTTGTTGAGGATTTTGATTTAAGGAAAAGGCCAAATTTAAAGTTTTCCATCAGACATTTAATCTCGCTAATTTGTTGTGTTGCTTGGCTACACCATCGAATTATTAAATTTGAGGACCCTTAATTTTGAAAAAGGCTCCAGGAAAATGCAACAATTAGGGGATGTTTGGGATTGCTTTTTTAAGCTGATTTTTTGATTATTGTGTTTTGAAATCGCAAAAAATATATTTTAAGTGTTTGGTAAAAAAATATTAAAAAGTGATTTTTTGCGTTTTGTAGACATCAAAACGTGATAATCCAAAAGTAGGTCACCACCTACTGCAGGAAAACGGGATTTTCCATCTTATTTTATCTCCTCATAACTACCTCCAAAATTTACCGCCATATACACTGTGGTGCCCTTGAACTCCCGGAGAAGAAGAACGAATTACGAAATACACCGGTATCTCTTTCCCATCGCCCCAACCAAACACAAGGTATCTCTTTATTTTTCTGGTTTTCTGTTTATCATTTATATGAAACTTGTGATTGATTATCGTTTCATAAGAAATAGAACACAGATTTAGCTAAGGTTTAAATGTGTGTGTATTCGGGGGTATTCTGTGCGGGATTGTTTCTGATTTAAGTGTTCAATTTGATCTGATTGTGTCTGGTTAATGCGAGGGTATGAAGATAAACCCTAGTGTTCTTGTATTCTATAACTTCAACTTTGGAATGGAATTAATTCCATTTATTGGGATTAATTTAGCAGCCTCATCATCACCCAAAACAGTTGTTGCTTTTGGTAGGTTGTTAAATTATATAAGTGGATTGTAGGTTTGGGATCAATTAAACCTAGTTAAACCAAATTTGATGAGAATCGACATTGATGCTTACCTTTTATCACCTACCTAGTTACATGTACCAGATATTCTCTTTCTTTGTATACATAAGAAAAAAACATTTATAGGAAACTTAGAAAGTGATTATGTGACTCTGCATATATAACATCAGCTGTGATAAATTAGATTGTAGAAGAAAATAGTGTTTGGATCAATAGGAGTGGACCCAACCACTGAGAAACGGCAAACCAAACCAGCCAGGTTGGGTGGGTCCACCGCTGGTTTGGTGGTTCCTTTGTTGTCAAAGACGCAAGACGTAGGCGAGGCGCACCGGCCTCGCCCGGAGTCTAGGCGCAAGGCGCAAAAAAAGCGTGGGCTTTTTTAAGAAAAACGCACATAGAGAAAAAATATATAAAAAATATGTCATGATTTGAAAATTATTAAGATCTCTCCCTCGTTCGTAACTCGTTAAATCAACACTTTCGTCGCAGTTTCTTCGTCACGGTTTTGGTTCGAGTTGTGAATTCTTGTTTATGTGATACCATGTTTAACTGAATATGTTTTTTTTTGCAAACTTGGATTAGTGTCTTAAATTTGCATGCATCTATATACTATATATAAGCATTTCCCATGTCCATAAATGTAATTTTCCGGCCAATTTTTAAGACGTGATCCCAACAGTCATGCCTTGTTGCCCTAATTTTTCATCCCTGCTCCCAAATTTGCCCTCATTCAATGAGGTTTCACTCAATTTTTACGTATCTTGGAGTTATATATTCAATGATGAAATCAATTCTTTGGTTGGTTATGGCAATTAAATCGTTGAAGATTTATGATCATTGTAACTGGGTGGGAGCGATTAAAGGAAACCGATGAATCCCACCGCCACCTTCTTAAACATCATTCGACTTTTCCCTTCCCTCTTCCGGTACAGAAATCCTCCAGGTTAGGGCTTTCTTTATATACCAATTACATCAGTTGATTGATGATTATCTATATAATAACAATCGCCGTGGCCTATCAATCAATCAGCTGCTTATTCACACACATCATCAGTCGCTTTGCAGGGGTGTTCTGAGGTCAATTCGAATCATCTTTTCTTGTGTATTTCTATGTCTATGTATCATCTTCTAATCTCGTTTTGTGTATCGATCGAAAACGAATTTGTTGATTTAGTATGTTATGCTTGATTTTATTTTCATCGTTCCAGTTTGATCTTCGTAATCTCCGTTTTATACACAACTGATTTTGTCTAGATCAGGTGACTTTGATGTGCTGTATCTAGAAATTCATCTCTTTGATGGTAAGAATCGTCTACGCCGTGCACACACTAGACACGACTCGAAGAGTGGAAGGTAATATTGCTTTTTCTTTACTTCACAATTCATAACTTGCTGATCTGGAAACTGTTTTGCGCTGAATTCTAAATTCGAATTTGAGTTATGTATAGTCATTTTTGTTAATTTGTTATCAGCTTTCATATACTTTACATCTTTTTTATTATTATTTATTTGTGATTTTGGATATGAACAACAATGGATCAGTGATCTAAGTTTTTTTTTTTTCTTTTTATCCATTTGATTATGCTTGATCTAAAGATGTTTAGACACTATTGTGATCTACCATAGGTTCTGTTTTGTTCTTGACGGGTCAAATTGTAGCTTGCATATTGTAACCGGTGAGATTGCAGGTTACAGGTTGTTGTTCATTCATTGCCTTCATTTGAATTATATAATCATATTTTTAAATTAATGTAATAATAAGAGGTCTTGATTGCATTGGTTATTAATTTGTAACCGGTTATTCAACCAATCGACGTATCGGTTAGAGGCGCCTGTTCAGAATGGGTCAATATGTAGAATAAATCAGTAATCGAAACTGTGTATTCAAAAGTCAAAAGTTTCCTAATGACCTCATGGCTGTAAGCATTTCAAACCTGAAAGCTAAACACATTTAAATAGACATATTAGCGAAGTAAGTAGATGTTAATAATACATTAATATTAATCATAAAACAAAGTTATGAAAGATCACGAACCATGTAAAAGGCTTATTTAGTCAGCACTGCAGGCTTTTGGATTCAATTTGCATCTATTCCAATGTCCATGTGGATCAGCTGATGGTGGAACTAATATGTGGTGGAACTGTAAAATTGGAAGAAAAAACATATTATATTAAAATGCAAACAGTCTGGAAGTCACTAGATTCGGGAAATGATATATATCTTACTTGGTATACATCATATGCGGAGTTTAATATGAAAAGCGGTGGTGTTATGTGTTTCAACAAGTACTGTGGGAAGATGCACTGTGAAACAAGTAACAATTGTCAAAATATTTTTCAAAATGTCAAGGGAATTCAAACGGAAGTGAGTGAAGACGCGCATTACTTGTTTCGGGTCACTGATAGAACTTGTGCAGTTCTCATCCAGGTTCGGCTCTATTCCCTGTCAAAAGCGCCTCCGCTTGATGAATTAAACAAGAATGACCTCACGGCTCGGGGACAAAGTCGGTCAGCCGGTTTTAACTACTAAAGCTTTAATATATGCAAGGAAGGAGTTGGTACTTGATTTCACATGTTTATTTACTTGCATACAAGTAATAAATTGTTTGCTGTATTATTTTTTTATTCCAGATTTGAACAGTTAAGACTCAAAGATCTTATCACAGGGGCGGACCTAGCTATATAATAGGGGTAGCCCCGGTTACCCATTGATGCTCTGGCAATGGTGTAAATTTTTGAAAAAAAGTGACTTTTTTTTTTATTTCGTTACCTTTTTTTTGAAACATTGCCCCTATAACGATTTTCAAGACCTGCCACTGTCTTATCAACCATAAACATGGCAGTGTAAGTTACTTTGATGCTATGAAGCACGGGACGCGGACGCCATTTTACGTCGGGTACCCGTCTCGGGGACGGCTCGGGGACAGTCATGTTGTAACCAGTACCTTTGACTCTTAACTTATACAACATACTATTACGTTTGAGACGACAACATTTGCATCCAGTTCTGGAAGTTTAAATGGGCGATATACAGTCATGTTTTTGTTTTTATTTTGCTACACACCACTTTCTTTTTCTTTTATTAATAATTATTCCCATTGTTGCTCAAATTTTGCAGATACCTGAGGACAAGTTTTTGGGTTCATGTTATGGTTATAATGTTGTTAATATTTTTTTACATCTATGTGCTTAACAGTGTATGTCTTCCCCGCCGCATCGTGCGGGCACCATACTAGTGTATATATATACATAACCGTATATGTGGAGTTGTATGTGAACAATATATGTGTAAGATAAACGAGCAGTGTGTATGTCGCGTAGGTGAACCGTAGGTGCGGTTATGTGTGTGTGCAAACTGTATGAAAGAATGTATATGCAAACCAAGTATAATGTTATGCGAATCGAGTACGAATGGTCTCATTGAGACCGATGGTATGTATGCTTAGTCAGCGAACCGTGTGTATCCGTGTATATGTATGCCAATACGTAGTATCATAGCCGTAGGTGCAACTGTATGTATGTGTGAAACTGAGTTATGTGCAGCCGTGTGAATGATAAATATATATGTGCGTAGCCGCATGTACGTAAATATAAGTATGTATGGGTGTTCGATGAGTGCATTGTAATTGTGGTTATATGTATTATGGCATGGAAGTAATAAATGACACCAGTAGTGTTGTATATGAGTTTCCAAATATGATACTATGATTAAATTACTTCTTAAATTGAAAGTCAAAGGTGATGTTTCCATAAAATATGCCTATACATCATCCTCATTAAATTTAATTTATGATTTAGTGCTTCTACAGTTTACAACTTCTATTATTGGTACTTTTGTATGTTGTTTGCACTCCATTTTATATTATACTGATCACTATACTCGAAACTGTACACATAATAATTAAAAAAAGGTTTCCGAAGCCAGGGAATCTCGCATGAGCAGCCTGTTTGCCTCCTTCACACCATCCCCAAGCCCTACTAACAGCTCTACTATGAGTGGAATTATACTGGTTACATTGTTTTGCTTAGATCAGATGTATCAGCAAGCACATAGTGTAATTTCATCTAGCTGCACACAAATTCAAACCCTATCCAATACAACATAAGAAAAATAAAAATATTTCTTATGTACTTGCTAGATTATGAGTTCCAGAATATCTATAGGAAAGTTTCTTCTAGTGTTATTAGAACTATTTGGGGCTTTTATAGCCTTCTATGTATATTACTTCTTTTACCAAGGCTAGATTTCATCCAACAGGGAATGGATTTGAACCATGAAAATGCCACAAGTAAGCTTTCATCTACCAAGGCTAGTGCTCGAAAAACAGTTTGGGATTCTAGTACCCATATGATATTTGTTGAGTTGTGTCTCGAGGAAGTAAATAAAGGCAATAGACCTGCGAGCCACTTCAATAAGGTTGGGTGGATGAACCTAGCAAATAATCTAAAAACTCGAACAGGAAAAGATTACACCAAACTGCAACTTAAAAACCATTGGGATTCAATGAAGAGGGATTGGAAGTTATACGATCGTTTGATGAGAATTGAATCTGGGCTTGGATGGGATCCTGTGAAAAAGACGATAAACGCAACGAGTGAGTGGTGGGATGAAAAAATACAGGTAATGTTTGATCAAGTATTTCTTCACAATCTCATCGTAGTTTAGGTACTAACTTTTGTTTACTTCAATTTAAAGGCGGATCCAGAACTTGCAAAATTCAAGGACAAAAATTTGGAGATGTACCAAGAGTTTTACGAGCCATTGTTTCGAGACTGTGTTGCTACTGGGGATAAGACTAAAACCCCTCATCAATTGCAAAATGAAATTAGTCAAAGTGATGCTCAAGACGATATTGGTGTTACGGATGTAGAAGGGAAGGCAGATAGCGATGAAGGGAATGTAGGTGATGATGTGGAAATATTATTTCCAGAAAGCAATTTGGTCAAGAGGAGGAAAATACAAAACAATGCTGATGGTCGTTCAAGAAGGGGAAAAAGTACAATAGCTTCCTCACTTGAAGTTAAACTTGACACGATTATTGAAGCACTAGCCTCACGAAGCACACCAAGTATTCAAATACCTACTCTAGTAGAATGTATGGATATTGTTTCAAACTTCCCGGGTTTTGAGCCAAGTTCGATAAATTATAACAAGGCACTACGAATCTTCATGAAAAAAGAGGCAAGGGAAAGCTTTATGTACCCGCCAACTACCATTGACAAGATTAGCTTTCTCTACTCACTAATAGACGAGCGATAACGTGTTATCTTTTTATTTATTTGATGTTATTCTTTGCTATTTGGATGTTCGTTTGTAGACATTTCTATGTGTGCGTTGTTTGAATATATGACATTGTGTTTTTTTACAAGAACTTTCGATACTATCTTTCAACTATGTTTCATTTTGAGTTATTTTGACTATTTATGTCTTTTTATTGTGTACTTCAATAGGATGGAGATACCAAACAAATATGTGAATTCCGATAGTGAAGATGAGAACAATGACTCGAATGAGGAAGATTGGTTAGATGATGAGAAACGGTTTTTACTACTATGTGGTTTAGTCGTCAAAGGGGTGATGGTAGTACATAATATGATGAATATCCCACGTATCCCTTGTCACACTTCCTGTCGTACAGGAAATATTTTTATTCAAGAAATACTCAATGGTCATCCTAGACGTTGTTATGAAGATTTCAGGTTACATGTTGATGTTTTCAAGAGCTTATGTTCGGATCTTAGAATGCACTACAACCTAAAGGAGACACGTAATGTATCTATTGAAGAGTCTGTTGGTATTTTTTTGTTGATATTAGCACACGGATGTGGAAATAGACTAGCTCAAGAAATTTTCAATCATTCAGGGGAAACTATTCATAGACATTTCCATCGTGTTTTAAGAGCGGTGCTTAAGCTTAGCGGGGACATCATCATGCCTAAAGCAAACTATAACGATGAAGTACCTCGACAACTCTTAAACAACTCTCGGTATTACCCCATGTTCAAGGTGTGTTCTATCTTTTTACTTCAAATTTTAGAATTAATACTTTGTCTACAGTATTATGAATTAGTAATTAGTGTTTTTGTATCTATAGGATTGCATTGGTGCTATTGATGGGACACATGTTAAGGCATCAGTTCGAGAGCATGAACAAGCAAAATATATTGGTAGAAAAGGATATGCAACCCAAAATATCATGGCAGCATGTGATTTTAATATGTGTTTTACATTTGCATGGGCGGGATGGGAAGGCACTGCACATGACACAAGAATATTTTTAGAAGCATTACGTAAGCCAGAGGTGAAATTTCCTCGTCCAACGGGTGGTTAGTATTATGTTATATTTGTTTTATGCTATATTTTTTAATTAACCCATTGCATTGAAGTACAAGTTCAATTTATACAGATAAGTACTATGTTGTTGATGCCGGGTACCCAAATACCAGAGGCTATCTTGCTCCATATAAAGGAAATGATGTTCGTTATCATATACCCGATTTTCGTCGAGGTCAAACAGCTGCCCAACGCGCTCCGAAAGGACTAAAAGAGACATTTAACTACTATCACTCATCTTTAAGAAATGTGATCGAAAGGACATTTGGAGTATGGAAGGCAAGGTGGGCAATATTAAAAGATATGCATGTTAATTACTCTTATGAAACACAGGTCGACATTGTGATAGCATCCATGGCAATTCACAACTACATTAGGATGAAAGGTCATTTTGATGAAGCATTTAACAAAGCACAACAAGAAACTTATCGTCCAAGTCGAGATGTTGAAGGTGATACATCCATTAGAATTAATGGAGCACAAGAAGACATAACTACACGTCGTAGGCAAGACGATGTGTATATGAGTTCGGTAAGAGAGAGAATTGCAAAAAATATTATGCAATCCATTTGAATGTTTATCTCTTGCAATTGCGGTACTAATGCAAAATAGTGAATAATTTGTTTACTTACCTTGCACCGAAATCATATGGCGTAGCGATTGAACTGGAGTTTGTTGATATTGGCTTCTTGATATTGTTTGTTTGATTTGATGGTTAATGTCTTTTTTTGTCATTTCACTTATTTATTTTTTAAAATATATATATTTGCCAAACACTCAATAGGTGATTATCTGATTATTGTGATATCAAACAGCATAATCAAATCCAAACACAATCTTTCTGCAGCACGTTTTGTTACAGCTGATTATCTGATTCTGATTATTCAAAACGCATAATCTATTTTGAAAAAACAATCCCAAACACCCCCTTAGGCCATGTGTAGGGGCTTCATCTTAGGCCTTCATCTTAGGCCATAGCGCCTGGAACCCCCTCCCCGGTACATATACTATGGGGCGTGATGTGTATAGCGGGGTGATGTTTAGTTTCTCACACATATATATAAGTGAAGGGGCCCCTATTTTTTTTTACTGAGGTGAGAATAGCGAGCCAACAAATGAGCCTCTTCTTCTATGCCATTTTATTTGCTCATATGTATATGTATTTTTGAAGTAACTAGAATTATCACCCGCCGCAATGCGGCGGGGATTCATTAGTTATATAGCATATTAGATGAAATGCAAATGTTTCTTACATGACCGCGAGCCTGTATGTCAAACATAGACGTGCTGCAATGGGTCTGACAAACGAGAAAAGTAGATGAAAAACGTTGAACCCCACACGCCCGTTGCGGCGTGTTAACTCGAAAAATTTAGAGCGAAACGTTAAACATATATTTACGAAAGATGAAAAGTATAAGGGATCAAAATTAAAAGTAAAAAAGTGTAGGGGTTAAACTGCAAAAGATGAAAAGCTTTGGGTTTTAAGCAAAAAAAATCAAAGGGGTTAAATTGCAAAAGATGGAAACTTTTGAATTATAAGTGAAATCAAGTTAATCAAAGAGGTTAAATTACTAAAGATTGAAACTTTAGACTTAAATTGTCAAAGACTGAAACTTTAGAATTGGAAATGAAAATTCCAGTTTTTTTTTTTTTTTTTTTTTTTTTTTTTTTTTTTTTTTGAAAAACTCACAAAGCTAAGAATATAACAACCTTGAGCATAAACATGTTGGTTATTTATAGATTTTATAATTTTATAATTAGGCGTGTTTACAAAACGTTAAAACTGATTAAACACTCCAAACTAAAGCAAATAGATCGGTTTTGGGTGGTTTAAGTTATATAACGTTTGGTTTTTGGCTGTTTGGAACTTAACCAAATGGAACATTTAGCGTTTGTTATTAGATTTTTATACATTTATTATAAAAAATTGGGATATTTGATTTAAATAACCTTAACTTTCACCAATTGGCCAATAACAGTCCCAACTTTCGATTTGTACACCAGCACTCCTAAGATTTAACATATTGGCCGATAACACTCCTTAACTAACTGAACCCTAATCCAGTTAGTTTTTGCTGATGTGGCATTTGATGTGGCCCTTTTTGCTGACATGTAACATGATGTGGCATTTTTGATAATGTGGCAGCTGACATGACATTTTTTGATGACGTGGCAACTGACATTAGTTAACTGTGTTAGGGTTCAGTTAGTTAGGAAGTGTTATCGGCAAATAAGTTGAAAGTTGGGAGTGTTGGTGTACAAATCGAAAGTTGAGAGTGTTATCGGTCAATTGGTGAAAGTTGAGGTTATTTAAATCCAATATCCCTAAAAAATTTGAACAAACAGTGAAAATGATTTTTGCTTCAATTTTTAATTTTATTCTAATTTGTTTCTTCTCTACGTTTTTTTAACATAAAGAGTATGCGGTTGTGTTAATTTTTAGTTTAATGTTTCGGAAGAAATTTTGTTGCTGAGTGAGTTGTGTTCAAAATAGAGTATGCTTCTGGTATCTTAGGGTGTATATCGAGTGTCGGTGTCATGTTGATACTATGACGAACAAAACCAATACCAAAAAAATGCAGACACCGGTGTGGGTGTTATTGGAATCAATACCGGCATTTATTTTTATGGTTTCGATCAATGAATACACGAACTTATATATTAGGTTACATGACAATATTTTTGAACAACAAATTTCAGGGCCTTTAGCAGGATGCTAGAGCCAAAGTAACACAACAAATAACTAACAAATTACAAGTATTTTTTTAAGGGCAATTGGATTTTAACACCTTTAACTTTGAAGAATTGGCCGATAACACTCGCAACTAACACTTTGATCTGTGACACCCCAAACTTTTAATTTTGTTTGTCATTTCACCACTCAGTTAAAAAATGAGTAACTGAGTTAGTCTTCCATCCTAGCTGGCATCCTACGTGGACTATTTTTGACAATATTAAAAAAAAAAACCAATAACAAATCCTAAATTCTAATTTAAGATCTGGGAATCAGTTGACTATGTTCATATCAGTTGACTATGTTCATATCAGTTTCAATAGCAAGAACATCTTCATTCAAATAGCAAGAACATCTTCATTCAAGAACATCTTCATATCAGTTGACTATGTTCATATCAGTTACAATAACAAATCCTAAATCCATCACCACCGCCACCCTCTTTCCTCTTCAAAATCCACCACCGCCACCCTCTTTCCTCTTCAAAACCCACCACCACCGCCCTCATCAAAACCCACTTTTGTTGAAATCGACTCAGATCTACCGCCCTCATGAACAATCTCCGCATTCGGATCCCTCTCAACAACCACATCCGCAACAGTAAGTTGCACATTCCCTCGATAAACACCCACCTTCCCTCTAACCCTAACCAAAACCCCAATTTGAACAAATGTTGCAAAACTTTTAGCCACTTCGGCAATTCGTCGAACATCTGGTGGGCATCGACGAGAGAAATAGGGGGAAGTGAGTTGGTTGAGCCAGATAACACAGGGGATGCATCCGGTACCGTCATCGATGGTGAATTTGAGGAATCTGTCAGATTTGTGTTCCCAGAAAGTGATGATATCGAGGGTTTCGGCGCGGGAAAGGATGTGGGTGCCTTTGCGGATGACGGTGTTTGGGTGGGATGACGATGGGATTAGGGATAAGATGTCGAAAGCTAGGAGTTTTACGTGGGTGTCGTGTAGGGATTGCATTGGGGGGAGGGGGTGCCGGAAAATAACGCCGCTATGCACGGTGGAAAGGGTTGGGGCGGTGGTGGTTGATAACAGTTGGGGCGGTTGGTGGTTGATGTAAGTGGTGGAGAGGGTGAGGGACATAAACACACACAAACTGTGTGTTTTTTCTCTGCAACATTATGTATATATATTAGATATATTACTTATAGTTTATTATGTATATATTAATTACTGAAATTAAAATATACACATAAGTCTCCAAATAATCCACCTCATCTTGCCATTTGCTTCTTATAACATGTGTTTGCCATGTCATGCGTGCCATGTAGGATTAATGATGCCAGCTAGGATGGAAGACTAACTCAGTTACTTATTTTTTAACTGAGTGGTGAAATGACAAACAAAATTAAAAGTTTGGGGTGTCACAGATCAAAGCGTTAGTTGCGGGTGTTATCGGCCAATTCTTCAAAGTTAAAGGTGTTAAAATCCAATTGGCCTTTTTTTAATAACAAATTTGGATTATTAGAGTATCATTCTGCCACCAGCGAAACCACCCGATCATATCCATCTCCACCTGGCTATAATATCTATACACAAATTCAGAAGAAAACCAAATAAATCTGGGAAAAACTTTGTTGTAGGAATCGAACTCAGAACCTAATGGTCCCTAAGCATCATCTCACCTCTAAAATGCCACTATAAGCAGAGTTTACATCAATCTTTTCATGGCAAAGTTTTGATCGAGGATCTATTTTTATGCATAAGCAACCAATGAATTTAATGTCTTATACTACTTTGGATATAAGAGCCACTTTATTGGAGAAAACCAATCGTTCCTCACCCTCTAAATACATTACCAAGCCGTAAAAATGAACCCTTGAAACGCTTCCTTTTTTTCGTTGATCCAAAGGAACAGTTTTGTGCACCGTAAGCATTACTATTAAGAAAGTTAAAATAGACAGAAACATTTTGAAAACCAACAAAGTAGATATGAGTTAATTTGCATTACTAAAAAGTAAATTAATATATAATATAAAATAGTAGTCGTGTTTGAAGGAACCATATGATGTCTCAACGGCTAGTAACCGAAGCAGCAGAAGTAATAATTTACCACAGTGATTTCAAATCATTTTACCGTTGGAAAGTGGACTGAAAAGCCTAAAATACCCCCACCATGTAGGGGCAACCTGGCTACAATAATAAAAGTATGCAAAACTCCAAAATCTGCTCATTCTGACTGTATATTACCTTGCACAATCCTCGATAAAAAGTTGTAAAAATAAACTTACGTAATAAACCCCGTCAAATCAACTATTTACACTTTTTACCCTCAATGTTTGATTTAGCAGTTGGTTGCATGTCCCCTTTGATTTTTATTTTGATGGCCAAAACAAATTTTCTTTATACATTGGTGATAGTTTATCTTTTTGGACGTGATTTTATCTATATAAGAGTGAACGGGGTGTCCCAGTGAAACTCCTCATCACTGGTGAATGTGAAACACCATCGCAAGTGCCCCTTTCACGGTTGTGATTGGTTTTTTCCTGATGGTTATCACGGTGTGAAGAGAGTATATTGGGTAGAGTTAATCTTGATATTAAAGAAAATGAGATGTTAAATTGTGATTGAGTGTTTTATTTATTTTGGAATGTGATGAGCATTGCAACTATTATGAGTGAAATGTGACATAAATAAGGTGTCAAATGATGATTGGCCATGATAGAAAAATTTAGTGATGGGTGTCCCATCCACCCTGGTACAAAATACAAATCATATTCATGTAGCTAAGCTGCCTTTCCCTTCCATAACACAACATAAACCAAGAGCTTCTTAGCCTCCTCTTCTACTAGTCAAGCGCTATGCACCCCTTTTATTTATTTTTTCATTATGGAATAAAGATCATGTCGCACGTAAATAACAAGAGTTACATTTTGCTGATTGATTTAATATAAAACGAGTTTAGTTTTGTGGAGGATATGTTTTCTTCGTGTAGGCATGATTATCTAATACGTATGGCTTAGAAAATGAGAGGGGGGGGGGGGGATGATAGGGAAGGAGAGAGATTGTTATCATATATAGGTTGTTTTCCATCTTTATCGATGGTCAAAACACAAGAATATCTTTAACAAAGTTGAGTCATTACACTATACAGAAAAAACGAGTGAATTTCAAGGATTGTCTTTTATCTTTATACCCATTTTCAGGCGCTGTCCTATATGTTCAAAATTGACGAGTTTTGTCCTTTATGTTTTTATATCATACATGTTTTGTCCTTTAGGCCTAACCTAGTTAGTTTTTTCAGTTAAATTTGGTCATGTGCTTTGCACATGAGGGCATTTTTGTCAATTCAAAGGTAAATTCAATGGTAGATTTACAGCTCAAAGCTTTTGCAACATTTGAATTGACAAAAATGCCCTCATGTGCAAAGCACATGACCAAATTTAACTGAAAAAACTAACTGGGTTAGGTCTAAAGGACAAAACGTGTATGATATGAAAACATAAAGGACAAAACTCGTCAATTTTGAACATAAAGGACAACGCATGAAAGTGGGTGGAAATTCACTCCACAAAAAACTTATGTGCATTACTAGTATGTGCTCGAACTGACATGGTAATATGTACCATCGGTTTAAGTCTCCCAAATATGTCTTGTCCTCGAATTGAGTGGTTTGAATTTCTACTCGGTGACCAGAACATTTTTTCACTTATCAAAAGACAAAAGCACGATTGGTGTCGCGTTGCAATTGCAATTGTTTATGATACACAACAGAAAAGGATAAGGTTTTCGTCCAGTTTTGTGCTTCTTTGTAAAGGGTTAAGTCTTTGTCCTTTTATCCTTTAAATGAATATAACTTCATCATATTAGGAGAGAAGAGATGACACGGATTAATGACCATATGTTGTCTTCCGTTGCACTTGCACCATGAATGCAAATCGACAAAATACAGGTTCAAGCATTGTATATTTACATATGTTTGTGCCTTTTCAACATATTTTCATGTTTAACTTGTTCATGTTCATATCTTCTCGTCTTTTGATAAGTTGAATTTGTCTGAAAGTTCTTTTTTACTTTAACACCTATTGAAAACAATGTAATGTAAGATTGCTATAATAAAACCTTTTTTTTTAATTATAAATTAACCTACTCCAAAATATTCCTAAGTATTTGTACCTTTAAGGATTTAACCCTAAAACTCTTGGATAGATGGAATCCTTACCAACACACCATGTTAGACCATACAGAGTGGCGGCATGGAGAGGAGAGGGCAAGCCCCTACACGCCACCCACACCACCCAGCTTCTTCTTCACCTTCACCATGGGTGTTTCCCTTTTATTTATGGAGATTACCATGGGTGTTGCTAGGGCCGTTCAAACCGCTCGGCGCTCGTCGCTCGTTCGGAAATTGCTCGGAAAATGCTCGTTCGATTTGACGCTCGGTTTTAAACGAGCCGCTCTACTCGGTTCGGTTTGTAAACGAGCCAAGCATGATGTTGGTGCATACGTCTGTCGACTTCGTCTTGTATCGAGTCTTGAATTGCTCATGGCACGAAGATCGAGAAAATGAAGCAGAAAGTTAATTCCGCATGAAGGTCTTAATTCCGCTTGAAGATGATCTAGTAATTCCGTACGGAATTAAGAAGTAACTCCACACGAGTCTTAATTTCGCATGTAATGATTCCGTTTGAAGCATGTTTCATGCGGAATTACTAGTCTATAAATAGGTGTTAGGTCTGTGTCATTTCACACGAAATTACCTAGTTGTTTTCCGACGGGGAAGCTCTGTCGAAGTGTCGTCTTGTTGTAAAACTGTTCCAGATCAATATAAACGACAATTAAAGTGAATATCTTGCTGAATTTAACTCATTATATCTGTTTCCGCCTTTCATTCTGAGTAGAACGCCTCTGATTGACTCATCTCGGGTCCGACAACGTTCCTACAAGTGGTATCAGAGCTCAGGAGGAGGAGGTCAATCGATTTCAGCCTGATTTCATCTCATTTTCTTACTTCTACACCTTCTTTTTCTCAATTGAACAAGTTTTTATGGTTAAAATGATCTGAATTTCACATATCATAAGAAAAACAGTGTTTTAAAAAATCCTTGAGAGAATTGGACCATAATTCAATCTAAAACTGACAAAATTCTTAATTTTGCAAGAAATTCTGCTTGAACATGGTGACATCAGCATAATCTCGTTTGAAAGTGTTCTTTAATTCCGCACGGAATCACCAAGTTTGGTTAATTTCGTTTGAATCAGCAGCTAATTCCGCACGGAATTAATATTTCCGCTTAAAATCGTTCAAACGAAATTATAATTTCGTTTCAAAAGAGTAATTTCGTGTGAAACTGAGTAATTCCGCACGAAATTACTTAATTTCATTTGGTAATTTCGTTTGAACTTGTTAATTTCGTTTGAGGTTGTCTGTTGCAGGTAATTTCGTTTGGAGGATAATTTCGCTTGGGAGTAATTTCACTTGAACAGTGAGTATCTTGATAAACGTGTTACCGAATCATGGACGAAGAGTTTTACAACGCGTTTGCTTCATCCCCAACTACTCCGGCTGCTATTGCTCAAAGCATGAACATGGAGAATGAAACCGGAACTTTGAAAAAGCCCCCGAAGCTTATGGGAATCGAGGAATATTATGGATGGAAAGATCGATTCAAAAACTGGGTACAAGCCAATCATTTGAGGTCTTGGGAGTGCATTGAGAAGAAGTATGTTAGACCGCGTACAGATTTGGGTGTTACAAAAGCAATTTCTGAACTGAATGACAAAGAGAGAGATATGTATAAAGCAGAAAAAATGATGATCAGTTTGTTACAGCAAGCTGTAAAGGAAGACATTTTTATCTTGCTTCAACATGATAACACTGCCCGTTCAATCTGGGATGCTTTGAAGGTTAAATTCGAGGGTAGTGAGAAAATGATTAAGAGCAAGAAAGCACTACTAAAGAAAGAATTCGATTTGTTTTCAAGCTTGGCGGGAGAAACATCAAAGAAGCTGATTGAAAGATATTGCCACTTAGTTCGATCTATGTATTTGTTGGGAATAGAGAAAAGCCAAGATGAGTGGGTCGACAAATTAGCTGACGCTTTACCTCAAAAAGAGTGGGGGTACATTTTTGATGATCTTGAAGAACACTAGGGAATATGATGGATTGACTATTTCACAGTTCATTGAAAAGATTGAAAGTCAAGATCTTGAACAGCAAAAGATTGCGAGGATGAATAATCCGAGTAATCAACAAGATGTGAAAATGTATTACAAAGGTAGTGTTCAAGAGGTTGAAATGAGTCCGAAAATTCAAACTGCGTTTAGTGTTGGGAACTCATCTGGAATTGTTGATCAAAATTCAAACAGTAGCAGTGGAATCTCTTCATATCCAAATGTGAATCCGAAGAGTTCAACTACAAATTTTCAGCATCAAAGTTCAAAAACTGGAAATGGTTGTGTGATACAGTGCAATATTGCATTGAATCTCCCGAATGGTCAAAGTATTTCTGAAGAAGTTGCAAAAGATCACATGACATTACTTGCTACAGTTTTGGAGACCTATGAGGGATTGGTCGCTGGAAGGAACGGAAATCCTATGCTGACAAAAGAGGATTACGATCAGATAGATGCAGAAGAAATGGAACTAATGGACATCAAATGGTGCTTGGCTAGTGTTTTGAGGAGAGCAGAAAAATTTAAAATAATTACAGGAAGAAATGATTTTCTAGATGCACATGTTTCTACTTTAGGTTTTGATAAATCTAAAGAATACTTGTTTTCGATGCAGGGAGAAAGGTCATTTCAAAAGAGAATGCAAAAATCAAGAAGCTAGTGGAGCAAAGAATCCGTTTGGTAAAGATGATTACTATCGAAAAGCCATATATCAACAAGTTGCTCATGAACCAAATCAACAAAAGGAGCCACAAACTGCTCATGCTAGAATGATCAAAGATGCAAATAAGAAAGCTTATTATGGTATCATTGATCAAGATGATGAAAAAGTTGCAGAAGGTTTCAGCTGGGACAAATATATTCCACCTGATTCAAAAGTAGTTGCTCTCATTGCAAAAGTCATTCAAGAACCTGATTTATTTACAGAATGGATGAAAGTGTTTGCTAGTGATGATAAAAGTCAAGAAGGAGAGTCTGTTTCATCAGATGAAAGTTCAGAAAGAACAACAGTTTTTGATCAAACACCATCTGATTCTGGTTCTTCAGATGATAGTACAGAAAAAAGAAAATAGAGTTTGATCAATCACCAATAGAAACTGATGATTTTAGTGATTATGAGGAAGAAATGCATATTGATGTTGCAAAAATTCATTTATCTCCTGAAAGTTTTCAATTTTATTTTGCAGATCGTGTGGAGAAGTTGAAGGAGAGACGAGCAGCAAGAGAACTAAAGAAGAAGAAATGTGAGAATGTTGATCAAAAGGAAGAGACTTTTCCAAAAGGATGAAGTTAAAATTGCTGAGAAGAATGGTGAAGCTGAGAAGGTGATTGAGGTTGAGAAAGTTATTGAAGTTGAAAAAATTGTTGAAGCCAATGAAAAGATTATTGAAGTAGAAAAGATTGTGGAAGTCATCAGGCCTTGTTTAAAGTGTTTAGAATCTTGCAAGCAGTGTGCAGAAAAAGATGAGAAACTGAGTGAGAAAGACAAGATGATAGAAAAGATACTGTTTGATCTCAACTACGTGAAAGAATCTTATGATATGTTGAACAAAACAGTAACTGGTTTGCAAAAGACTAATTCTGAAAGAGAAGATGCATTAACAATGCTGAATGCTGTGATGATGTCGAAGCAGAAAGCTATAAATTTCTACATTGAAGAAAGTGCAAAGTGGAAGCATGAGTTGGAAACTGAAAAGATAGAAAATGAGAGAATCAGACGATTATTACAGAGTTCTTCTAGTTCTGATTATCTTATTGACCGAATTTATCCAACTGTTGTAGGTCTTGAAGCATTTAAAGATGAGAAGCCGAAGAAGAAGGATACTGGTAAGAAACAGAGTGTTAGTTACAACAAGTGTCCGCCTCCGATCTGGGAAGGTTATTCTCCCAGAAAACCAAATGAGGAGCAAGTCCAAAAGGCAGTCAATATAAAACTGAAGTCTGATATAACCGATGAGTTACCAGAAAACATTGACATCACTTTTACATCGTCTGACACTGATCATGAGTCCGAGTTAATAAAAAGGTGGTCGATCAGGTGTTGGATAAAGATGAGGAGTCCGAGTCTGGAAATTCGAGTTCGTCGGTCAACAGTCCAAAGACGTCGGTTAAACGGGCTTACAGTAAAGAGTTTTTGTTATCAAAATCGAATTTGGATGATGAAACATTTGAAGTTGCATATACTTTGAATGATTCTGACAAATTATATTCTGATAAAGAATTCCCAATAAGAAGTGTTCAAATTGAAAAGATCAAAAAGGTTTTCAAAATGACAGAAATTAATATTTCTGAAATAAAAGATTTAAATCTTAATGAAAAACCTAAAAAATACACTTCAAGAGTTCAACAACGATTAAACAAGAAAAAAGGTTCTGGTTCTGGTTTTCGAAAGAAACCAAACCATAACGGTAATTTCAAAAAGAAAGGATTAGGTTTTATTCCACTTGAAAATTATAAAAATGAGAAAATTTCTAAAACAAATACAAAATTTGTTGCAGGAACAAGCTGTGAAGAGGAATCAAAAAGCTCATTCTGGAAACAATCAAACAGCGAATTCATTATCCAGAAGCAAGAAAGAATGGGGACTGGAGTTTTTTTTATAGAAAGGAGACTAGAACTTGTTACAAGTGCAATGAAGTTGGTCACATTGCATGGAACTGTTCTCAAGCTACAAAGACAAAACAGGAAGTCTCTAACAAGCTCAAAGAAAAAGTTGTTGAGAAAAATGAACCACCAACTGAAAAAATCAAAATTTTTGAAAATTCAACATATGAAGTTGGTGAGTGTTCAAAGAAAAAAATTTACAAAAAGAAAGCCAAAGACAACCAAGTGTGGGTTGTTAAGAAGTCTGATGTAAAATCTGGCGATGAATCTGATTCCACAAAATCAGGGGAGCCACAGGTTGAGGTTAAAGAAGAAAACTCAGTGCCTCTAATGGATGATGTTAATTTTCCACCATTGAGGGCTGAGAATTTTAAATCAAAAGTTGGAAAGGTTGAAATCTCAAATCAATTCTCTTCTGAGAAAAAAGAACTTGATGTCGAGAAAGCGTTTAATGGAAATGTGAAAAAGTTTTTTGGAAAAATGATTGAGGGTAAAGTTCAAGGGGTTAAAGATTTTTATGCTACAAAGAAGGCAACTTATAACCCGACCGAGTCAGAATTAAAATCACCCAAGGCTGGTCAGGCTTGGGTGGACATTTTCTTTGCTTAAAAATCTTGACTTGCCGGAGCTCCCAAGTTTGGAATCGCGGAGCAGGAATCGGCATCATTCTTGATAAGAATTGATTTTGTGAATGAATTTTAAAGTTGATAAATTTTTACAGATTGGGGACTTGCCGGAACTCCCAGGTTGGTAAGTGAGGAGTAGGTATCGACATCTTCCTTGAGAAATTGATTTCATCTTACAAGTGGTACAAATGTTTGTTCTTACAAAGTGATTTATCAAGGTCATTAATTTGAACTTGATGTAATCCTCATACAAGTGGTTGAAAACAAGGTGATGAATTGATCCCCTAACCTACAAGTGGTAAAATCAACTAAACTTGTTTTCCGGAAAAACCATTTTGATTAAAACAAACTTAAGTGTTTTGAAATCTAAATGGGAAAATAGTTTGTTGAAAGGGGGAGTTCTGATTGTTTATGCCAAGTGGGTGGCGAAATGAAGCGATTCACAACAGTTGTCACTTTATTTGTACAGTTTTTTTTTAATTTTTTTTAAAAAAAATGTGTTTACATTTTAGGGGGAGTAAAAATTTCAGAAAATCCAAAAACATTAGAAAATTTGAAAACAGCAAAAACATAATAAAATTCAAAATTTGAGTTTTGTTGTATATAAGAGGAAATGATAGTACATCAGTAGACTATCACAACACGCTAAAGATTTGGAAAACTAAATGTGATAAACGATCTCACTGTGGATGTGCCAGTAGGTTTTTGCACATTTAGTAGATTGTTTTCGAGATATAAACCTAAAATTTCAAACTTACTTATATCGTGGGGAACATTTGTTGGATATATGGGTAACCCCCGAAATCTTGTTTGAAAGGTCCCTCTTTCTGAGATACTAGGTCTTTATACTCAGTGATACCTGGCGTATTATCCCGGGACTTCTGATATCGCGGAAGCAATGGCCTAGTCCCCGTATAATACCTTCTGCTTGCTTGAAATATAGCATCGCCCTCAGTACAAAAAATGATGAAACATTGAAAAATGCTAATCATGTGCTGTTGAAGAAAAGATTCTCTAAAGGGAACACACCTAAAGACGAACCGTCATCTCTTTGTTGAACGGAAGTTCTGACATGAGCTCTCACGGTTTCGCATGTAACCCTTTACAGATATCATCTAGGTATACTCACCTGTAAGACTGAGTATTGGGATCTGGATACGGGAGTATATTCAAGTGGTGGGACACTCGTATAAGTTTAAGTCTTTAAAACATTAATATAGTATCTCGAAACATTTGAACTTTGTGTGAAAATTTAAGTGGACCAATATACTGACAATCTAAGTGAATTGTTTAGAACTTAAAATGAAATGAAGCTTAACGATGTTGGTGATTTGTCTCATAAACTGATATGATCCTCTTACACAAACTCACAAAAATATTGTCTGTAAATATTTCTTTACTGCATTTCTTTATCAAAAATACCAAAAGATTTTCAGTGTGTTTTAGCATAATTTTTGAAAAATTCAAAAAGATTTTCGACAACTGGTGTTGAAGAGCTGATTTTCAAAATTCCAAGTGCTAAACATGATAACATTTCGTGAGGGGGAGTTTGTGTTTTAAAGGTTTTTAAAATGATTAAATCATTCTTTCAAGTGGTTCATCAGAAAGAGATCTACAAGTGGTGTCTGTGATTGTCAAATCCTAAAATCCTAAAACTTATGTTTGTGGTAGAGACAATGCAGGTTTGAAATTTGAGAGGAGCCAGGTTCCGATACCTGAGGACTCTGTGGTTTGAGAAGAGCCGGGTTCCGATACCTGAAGATCAGAATGGATGCCAGGTGACGATTCGGATTACGAGCATAAACTCGAGGGGAAGTATGTTTGCAAAAGGGGAGCCTGTGGATGCAAAGAGCCAGGTTTCAATCCTAGAACTAAAGTTCACGCAAGCTGATGATGCTGATGAACTTAAGGAATCAAGAGATCTGATCAAGAGAATTAGAGAGAAGAAAGAGCCAAGTTCAGATCCTGGTAAAGATTTGTTCAAGGGAATGTGTTGGTGCTGAAGGAAAAGAGAGCAGACAGACTGATAAAGACTGAAGATGCGAAGACTCGACACAGTAGACTCGTCAACATCCGGGGGGAGTCTGTTGGTGCATACATCTGTCGACTTCGTCTTGTATCGAGTCTTGAATTGCTCATGGCATGAAGATCGAGAAAATGAAGCAGAAAGTTAATTCCGCATGAAGGTCTTAATTCCGCTTGAAGATGATCTAGTAATTCCGTACGCAATTAAGAACTAATTCCGCACGAGTCTTAATTTCGCATGTAATGATTCCGTTTGAAGCATGTTTCATGCGGAATTACTAGTCTATTAATAGGTGTTAGGACTGTGTCATTTCACACGAAATTACCTAGTTGTTTTCTGACGGCGAAGCTCTGTCGAAGTGTCGTCTTGCTGTAAAACTGTTCCAGATCAATATAAACGACAATTAAAGTGAATATCTTGCTGAATTTAACTCATTATGTCTGTTTCCGCCTTTCATTCTGAGTAGAACGCCTCTGATTGACTCATCTCGGGTCCGACAACGTTCCTACACATGAGCAAAGGTCCGCTCGGCTCGGTTTGGCTCGAATATATATATATATATATATATATATATATATATATATATATATATATATATATATATATATATATATATATATATATAGGGGACCGCTAGAATGAGAACCACCCCGAGTTGTAAGAACCACGAGAACTGCGACCCGCGGGTGGCCGTTGACCACGAAATTTTTTTTACACCTAGATCCGTATATTTTAAGACCGGGTGTAAATTTTGGGTTCAAACGGCGCGCCCGAGAGGGTAGTTTTTTACGCCCAAAGTTTGGGTTTTTTTAATTTTTTTAATTTTTCTTTTTTTTTAACCAAACTTTGGGCGTAAAAAACTACCCCCTCGGGTGCGCCGTTTGAACCCAAAATTTACACCCGGTCTTAAAATATACGGATCTAGGTGTAAAAAAAATTTCGTGGTCAACGGCCACCCGCGGGTCGCGGTTCTCGTGGTTCTTACAACTCGTGGTGGTTCTCATTCTAGCGGTCCCCTATATAGATATATATATATACATATGCACATGCACATACATATATAAACATGTATATACACAAATATAAATTATACATATATACACACACACCAATATTTATACACACATACATAAATACTTAAATATAAATTAAATTTATAGTTTTATATATATACTACTCTATTAGATTTTGGTCAACTATATACAAATTTAGAACTATATCTATGCGTACTAATCCGATCACGCCAATAAAAAATTAATATCACATCTAAAAAGTTCAACCCTAAACAGATAAACGACAGTCTGCTCATCGTCTCAATGTTTCATGTCGTTACCGTAAGTCAATCGTCTCTTGCTCTCAACGTCATCGTTCGTGCAATATGATCATCGTCTCGTCGGCCACAACATTGTTATTCATAAGAAAAATATTATGCCATGAAATATGCTTGTTTATTAAGAGATAAAAACTTGAGACCCTATATTGTCACTACCTCTCTCAGCAAATTTAAATCGGGCGACACGGTTGTTCAAATCGCTCAAACTTCGCTCGCCCTCGCTCGAAATATTTAATGCTCTAAAAATGCTCGCTTGTTTGTGGCTCGGTTTTAAATGAGCCGCTCCGCTCAGTTCGGTTTGTAAACGAGCCAAGTACGAGCAAATGTCCGCTCGGTTTGGCTCAGCTCCTGAACAACCCTAGGTGTTGCCCCCTTCCAAAGGCTTAGGGGCTGTTTGGTAGCCTCTTAATGACCATTGAGATGCTACCTCTTAATGGTTTAAAACCTCTGAATGAATAAGAGGTAACCTCAAGTCTGAATGGTTAAGAGATAACCTCTGAATGGTAAATCATCACATGTCATATTCTTCTACCTTCTCATTGATAAAATTCTTAATGGTTCAATTAAGAGGTAGCCTCTTAGTAACTATTCAGATGCTACCAAACAACCCCTTAATCCACTTGTCTTCATACCACCGTTACCCTTGACCACCCTTCTCTTTTTGTGATATGGAAGACAAAACTCTTTTGGTAACGTGACAAGTACATGGCATGCTCTTGCCTTCATGCCCATGACTCCATATAGTCTTAGGGACTATAAAAAAGTTTTAATTACTAAATTGTAAATACTAAACTTTTTGTATTATAAACTTTTTTTTTTAATATTAACATGTAACTAATAACTAATAACGTAGTGGTCTAGTGTTTGACCCACAAATATAAAATAGGTTAAATCATTGCAAGTTTAATATCAGGTTATGTTTATAAGGGAGAAAGTGGAACCCAAGGGTACTACGCACCCTTGCCTCGATCAATGAACCGACACCATGTCAAATTCTTTACAAAGTATCCTTATACTACAAAACATTAGTAGCGCCCTATCCTAAATACTCTTGAACCATAAACCCTACTCTTTTACTTCACCCATCAATCACACACACGCTTAAACCTTAAACTCATTAAACATTCCAACCCTTACCTTGGCGGCTTCCTCTACCCGCACAACTTACTCTCAATCCTTACCCTTAGGGGTAGCCACGATGTTGTAATGAGGGTTAGAACCCTCTACTAGTGAGGTTCCCCGCCCCCTAAAAACAACTCAAAACCCTAAAGTTTACAATCAAAACTATACAATAAAGAAATCCTGATAAATAACGTTGTTCATTTACTCATTTTCAAAAAGCTTGTGCTTTGTTTTTTGGACTTGTTATTTACCCGGACCCACACATAAAAACCCTCGTAAAACATCCAGATTCATCCATTTCAATCCTATATAAATACCCTTTCACCACCATTCCCCATCACCACCACACACACCAAAATGGGCTTTAGGGTTTTACTCTCACTACTACTCCTAACCTCCTTCACCATCAACACCTTTGCTGCTGACGTCGGTGACAACGTCAGCTGGACTCAGTCCCCTCACCACGCGCCATCACACCAACCGGTAGCCGCACCCGCACCCCACCATCACCACCACCACCACCCCCACCACGCGCCATCATACCAACCGGTGGCAGCACCAGCACCCCACCACCACCACCACCACAAACTTGCTACTTCCCACGCGCCTTCCAAGGCCCCTGCTCACGCTCCGGTTCCGGTTCAGGTTCAGCCACCCACCAAGGCTCCGGTTCAGCCACCCACCACCTCACCGGCACCGGTTCTGCCGCCTCTGCCGCCGAGAAAACTGGTGGCGATTCAGGGTGTGGTTTACTGTAAGGCTTGTAAGTATAAGGGGGTTGATACACTCATTGGTGCTAAACCACTTCAAGGTATGTTTATTTTAAGTATATGCATGCATGGGAAAAAAACATTGCATTGTTGGCTTGTACTGTACAACTCAACAATGCGTGATAAAATATTGTACAAGTTATTTATATAGACTGCATTGGTGAATCTGTTTGAAACTAAATTATAGATGGAATGTGTGTAAAAACAAAACGTACAACTTGTTATGCACAACATAGTTTTTGTTGGGTTAAACAAGTGCATTTGTGGGTTGTACTGTACAACATAATTACATAAACATGGTGAAGAGCTACAGTACAACTCGTTTATGCACATGTTTTTTTTTTTAAATTTGGTTGCAACTTGCATCATTACGAGGTTCCGGAAACTAAATTGTGGATGACACGTGTGTATATGAAACGTACAAGTTGTTAATGCACACCATTGCTTTGTTGGTACAATCCATCGATGCATTGTTGGATTTTATCAACACAATGAAGGATTCTTCTGTACAACCTTCAATATACTGTGGGGTTGTACCGTACTAGTCCATAATGCATGGTATAGTTTTTAATTGTGTATAGTACAACTCAAATGATGTAGTTCTGAGTTGTACTGTACAACTACTCAATGCATAAAATAATGTTTCAAATAAAGATCCTCAACATAATATAGTTTTTAATTTAATTGTATAGTGGTGGAATAGTACAACTTAATTGATGCATTGTTGAGTTGTACCGTACAACTTGTCAATGCATAAATTAATGGGAGATAAAAAAGTAAAAAAGTAAAACCTCCACTTACATGGTAGTGGTCAATGAACAACTGCCACAACATGCTTTTCTTGGGTAAATCAACATCAGGGTACAAGTAACCAATGCATGAAAATGAGTTTTCAAAATCTATACATGGTACAAGTGACCAATGCACAATTGCCAAACATGCTTTTATCTTGGGTAAAAACAAAATATCAGGTTAAAATTAAATCAACATCAAGGTACAAGTAACCAATGCATGAAAATAATATTTTGAAATTTGTTTGACCATGACAGGAGCTGAGGTGCTGTTAACATGCAACAATACAAAGTATCCACTGAGGGTCAAAGGTACAACTGACAAGAACGGGTACTTCTTCATCAAGCCACCCAAGACTTTGACCACATATGGGTCCCACAGGTGCAGAGTGAGCTTGTTAAGCTCACCCATGGCTACATGCAACCAACCCACTGATCTTCATGCTGGAGTCAAGGGGTCTTTGTTGATGCCTAACAAGAAGCCACCATTGTCGAGCCCAGATGCTCACCCACTTCCCTATGATGTGTTTAGTGTGGGTCCGTTTGCGTTTGAAGCTTCTTCCAAGACTCCATGCGCTAAAGAAAGTTTGGAGGACTAGTTTAGCATTTGAGGAATAGTTAAGGGGTCGTGTTTTAAGTTTTATGATTTTAGCTTATTTTAAAAGCCTTAAGTTGGTGTGTGGTGGTTGTAATTTTTAAGGTGTCCTTTGATTTCTATTTGAGAATGAAAATGTCGACGTTGATGGATGCAACATTTGCCCTTTGTTGTGGTGTGTAATTTTAGCGTTTTTAGCGTTTTTCCCTCAAAAAAAATGTCGACGTTGAGAATGTAATTTTTTAAGGTGTCCTTAGTGGGTTTTTAGCGTTTTCCCTCAAAAAAACGTCCAACCATGCCCTTCAACTGCCCTCAGCGACGTTTTTGTTGCAAAATTGGGTTGGGGCGTTCCAAATTAAACGCCGGGTGGAGAAATCTTGTGCCAATCATACCCACGGTCAAATATCATTAGTTTTAATTAAAAAAACCAAAAAATAAATAATTGGGTAATTATTGGATGAACTTTAGAAAAACGTCCCATAATATCCTATTGCTAACTGGACTGTCACATGACGGTCTTCCTTCACCGCACCATACAGGGTGTTAATTTTACATTTATGATCATGCTACAAGTTAGGTTGATGTAATTGTCAAGTTAAATCGCACTGAAAAGGTGTTCAGAGGTGCGTCTTTCTCATGCTACAAATTGGTTGATGATATTAAAGAGGGTGGATGCAAAATGAAGACAGCAACAACATCAACATGAACAGCATAACTATGAAAATGTACAAATCATCAAGAATGTGCATTTGGCCAATGGTCCCACCATTTATGTTATATCTGTATAATGTAGTTGCTAAAACATTAAAAGATAGATGATCACAATCATTTTACTCGCTATATTGTATACGAATGAACAGTTAATACTTACTATGCTAGTGATACTTTATATACACCATGGATATTAGCCTGAATCAACGGGAACATATTTGATATGCGTGCAAAAGTTGATATATAACCATAGATGCGTGTATCGTGTCAATTTTTTTCAAACACGTATATATATATATATATCAACAGGTTATAATATTTATTATTTCTTTTAACGTTGTTAGTTTTAATATATTATCTTCCTTGTCTATTTCTGTATTTGACCACTTTTGTTAGATATTGTTAGGTTAAAGAAATAGGCAATAATAATGGAGGTAGATGTGTCTCACTAAAGGAAAGCATGAGCATGAGCATGGGTGGAGACCATTTCTTTCACAACTTCCAAAGAAATTTAACATCAAAATGTAAAAAGTAATTGAAAAATGTACAATTGAAAGATGTAATATTTCTAGTCACAAGATGAATGGGCTTCTCACATTTTGTCTCATGTACGTTGTCCCCACTCACCTTTTTTTAAATTCAAACTGAACCATACTTCCCAAGATAAAAAGGAATGTGACGAAACCATGAAAGACGTAGTAATCGTTCCTCTTGTATACAAAGTATAAAGTTATATGATCAATTTGACCTCCGTAAAGTAAATAAGTTTCTTACGTATATATAAATACCAAAACAATTAAACATAAAGAATATTGTATTTTAATAATCCTAACTATTAAAAGTCCCAACTTAAAAAATAATCACTGACAGTCCCAAGTCCCAACTATTAACATATTGTTCTCCAATGGATCCTGATTAATAGAACCTAAACGCTATTAGTCTTCGGTCGCCGGAAAAACGTTTTTTTTTTCACGGAAAAAGATTCTTAAAGGTCTGATCCAAGGTGAAAAGATGTTTTGGACGAAAATGTTGAGTTTTCCGGCCAAAAAAGTTGAGTTTTCCGGCTAAAAATGAGTTTTCCAGCAACCTCAATAATTGGGGGCTTTTACTAGAAAAAATTGCTAATGGTCCGTAATAAGGTTACTGAGTGGTTTGAGACAAAAAAGTTGAGTATTCCAGACAAAAAAGTTGAGTATTCCAGCCAAAAACGTTTTTCCAGCAACTGAAGACTAACGGCGTCAAGGTTCTGTTAGTTAGGGTCTATTGGAGACCAATATGTTAATAGTTGGGACTGTCAATGATTATTTTTTAAATTGAGACTGTTGGCGGTTAATGACAAATAGTTGAGATTTTTAAAATCCAATATTCCTAAATATAACAATATTTTTAGTATATTTTTATCCATTTTATATTTTTATGTATGCATATCATCATATTCTTCTTTGTATTGTACAAACATGACTTCTTTTATAAATAAAAATAAAATAGATATACAAAAAAATGGATACATAAAAGAGTATATGCTTGACAATTTTCTGGTATAAACAAATAAAGTAAAAAAACTTAAAATAGTTTGATTCATAAATATTGATGATGATGATGATGATATACGAAATAATTTTAATTATTTCTTTGATACAAAGATTTAAACATGATATATAACACAATATTTTTTGTCTTGTAAATTTCACCTATTATTAGCTCATGCCTTTAGCCAATGATCTCTAGATCAAATAGTAGAAGACTTTTATTTCTCTTGATAGATGCAAGTTCAACTCCTACTTGGTGTAGAGTGAGACATTGGTGGGCAATGATAGGAGACTCAGGGAATCTTGGGTTCGATCCTTGAGCCAAACGGGTTTTACCGGTAATTCCACTGTCGTGCCTACGAGCGGGTGGGTTACCGGTTTTCCCCGGAATTGGTGGTGGACTCGGGTTACTCTCGGAGTACTCCGTTTGGTCCAGTGGGTGCCCCGAGAGTGCTCGGGATTAATTCTGTTGGCCGTTAAAAAAAATTAGCTCATGCCTTTATGGTTGGTAACCGTGATTGTTTTTCTTTTAGCGTTTTTTTAAGAGTTTTTTCCTAAAAAAATGTTGGTGAAAAAAGTATTTACCAAAATGGTATTCTTTGAAAAGTGTTACCAAAATAGTGTTTTAAACAGTTAATTATGTCTCTCTCCTATTAAAAAGGATAACATATTGTATGTTTATTAAACAAAGAAAAACACTATAAAGATTAAACAATAGAAAAAAAAATAAAATAAAATAAAAGAACAAAATAACAATCACTGAAAAAAATAAAAAGAGGTTTAATAACTTTAAATTTACTCTGATATTTTGGTTTCTCTAAATTTTAATAATATGGCACTTAACTTAATCGATTATACAAAAAGTTGTATAAACAGTGAAATCGTTTAGTGTATATATATATATATATATATATAGGGTAAGGATAGTGTAAAAAGGGGCTAAAGTGTGAGAAGTGTATTATAACACTATATATAATACTATCTAACACCATATAAACACCGTATAACAATATGTAACACCATATAATACCATATAACACTATGTAACACTATATAACATTATATAACAAATATAACACTATACATCTATCATAGACTTGCTATCAGACAAACTATAGTGTTATATTTGTTATATAATGATATATAGTGTTACATAATGTTATATGGTATTATGTGGTGTTACATATTGTTATACGGTGTTTATATGGTGTTATATAGTATTATATATAGTGTTATAATATACTTCTCACACTTTGACCACTTTGAGCACTTTTTACAGGATCCTCTACCTATATATATATATATATATAGGGTAAGGATAGTGTAAAAAGGGGCTAAAGTGTGAGAAGTATATTATAACACTATATATAATACTATATAACACCATATAAACACCGTATAACAATATGTAACACCATATAATACCATATAACACTATGTAACACTATATAACATTATATAACAAATATAACACTATACATCTATCATAGACTTGCTATCAGACAAACTATAGTGTTATATTTGTTATATAATGATATATAGTGTTACATAATGTTATATGGTATTATGTGGTGTTACATATTGTTATACGGTGTTTATATGGTGTTATATAGTGTTATATATAGTGTTATAATATACGTCTCACACTTTGACCACTTTGAGCACTTTTTACAGGATCCTCTACCTATATATATATATATATATAGGGTAAAGTTCATGCGAGAACCATCTTTATTGCGAGAACCGCGAGAACCAATGTGAACACAAGCTAAAATAGCTAAAAAAACCCTAAAAAAAACCTAACCCCCACCCCCCACCCCCAAAAACCTAAACCCCCCACCCCCCCCCCCCCCCAAAAAAAAAAAAACCTAACCCCCCCCAAAGCTAAATGCTAAAAACTAAAACCCTCAAAAAACCTAACCCCCCCACCCCCCCCCCCCAAAACCTAAACCCCCCTCCCCCACCCCCCAAAAACCTAAACACCCCCCTCTCCCCCAAGCTAAAATGCTAAAAACTAAACCCCCCAAAAAACCTAAAAAATCTAAAAAAATAAAAAAAAATCAAAAAAAAATCTAAATTTTTTTTTTTTATGTTCAAATCGCTACTTTTAGTAGCCAAAAAAAAAAAAAATTAAAAAAAAAAAAAAATTAAAAAAAAAATTTTTTTTATTTTTTTTTTGGATACTAAAAGTAGCGATTTTTATATAAAAAATAGTACAAAAATAAAAAAAAAAATTTTTGGGTGTTTTTTAGATTTTTTTAGGTATTACTGTTTGTGTTCACACTGGTTCTCGCGGTTCTCGCAATAAAGGGTGGTTCCTAACGGATCTTTGTCCTATATATATATATATATATATAGGGGGCTGCTAGAATGAAAACCACCTCGAGTTGTAAGAACCGCGAGAACTACACCCCACGGATGGGCGTTCACCACGATTTTTTTTTTACAACTAGATGTGTAAATTATAAACACAGCCGTAAAAAAAAATTTAAACGCCGCGGCCGAGGGGGTAGTTTTTTACACCACAAGTTTGGTGTTTTTAATTTTTTTTCTTTTTTTTTTTTCACCAAACTTGTGGTGTAAAAAACTACCCCCCCGGCCGCGGCGTTTAATTTTTTTTACGGCTGTGTTTATAAGTTGTAAAAAAAAAACCGTGGTGAACGCCCACCCGTGGGGTGTAGTTCTCGCGGTTCTTACAACTCGAGGTGGTTTTCATTCTAGCAGCCCCCTATATATATATATATATATATATATATATATATATATATATAGGGAGGGGCTCATGCGAGAACCACCCTTATTGTGAGAACCGCGAGAACCAAAGTGAACACAACCTAAAATAGCTAAAAAAACCTAACCCCCCCCTCCCCCGCCAAAACCTAAACCTCCCACCCAAAAAAAAAAACCTAACCCCCCTCCCCTCCCCCCAAGCTAAATGCTAAAAACTAAAACCCCCAAAAAACCTACAAAAAACCTAACCCCCCCTTACCCCCCCTTACCCCCCCCCTCCCCCCCCCCCCCAAGCTAAAATGCTAAAAACTAAACCCCCAAAAAACCTAAAAAAATCTAAAAAAAAAATCTAATTTTTTTTTAATATTTTTTATGCTCAAATCGCTGCTTTTAGTGGCAAAAAAAAAAAAAAAATTGTTTTTAAAAAAAAAAAATTTTTTTGGCTTCGAAAAGTAGCGATTTTTATATAAAAAATATTAAAAAAAACAAAATTTTTTGTGTGATTTCTAGCATTTTTTAGGCATTTTTTGTTGTGTTCACATTGGTTCTCGCAATAAGAGGTGGTTCTCGCATGATCTTCTCCCTATATATATATATATATATATTTGTTCTGTTAATATAAGTTATTATAAAAATGTATGAATAAAAATAAAATTCGTGTTTGTTTTGTACAAATTGATATGACCTTAAGTTGTTAAATTGTTTTGGGGTAACTTTGTAGAATAGTAACCAAGTTTTAAAAGTATTCCAATTAGGTCACTCAAGTTTCAAAAGTGTTACAATCAGGTCACTCAACATTCATTATTCATTATAATTAAGGGTCTTTTCATCAATTTCATAGGTAACCATGGTGATGTGTATTTTTTATTCTTTTTTCTCTTTTATTTGATGCTAACGTCGAGTGATGACGTGGATTGTAACTTGTTTTTTTAATTTTTAATGTAATTAAATGGTTTTTATTTTTAATAAATATAATTTCATATATTAAAATAATTCGACACGAGCATCTTATGTTCCATTTTTTTCTTGACACATGGAAAAAAGGACATGGCTCGATTTGAATGTTAAGTAATATAATTGGGACAAAAACAACACCAGTGACCTAATTAGAACACTTTTGAAACTTGGTTACTATTCTGTGAAATATTCCCTTAATAATTTTTTAACAATAAAGAAATACCATATTAGCCTAGACAAGAGTGAAAAGTACTTTTTTCTATCAAATGGTTGAAATTTTTAAAAAGATCCCTTTTAATGATAAACAGTGAATAAAATTTTGATGTTTTATTTCACTTTTTAGTATATTTAGATTCTTATTTTACATGAGTTCACTGAAAAAAATAATAATAAAAAGAAAAGAATTAAAAACTGTTGGTAAAAGATATACAAAAAAAGATATACAAAAAACTATATGGATTGATTGGAGTAAAAGAAATTATTATATTGATAGAATAAAAACAAAAAAAAGGAATTATAAAAAAGGTAAAAACTAGAAGTCTTTCCGTTGGGTTTAAAAAAAATAAAGTGTTGAAATAAATAATAAAATTCCTAAATTAGTTTTTATTTAATGAGATGAGTAGAGAGAAAGCTTTAAACACTATTTTGGTAAATAATTTTTAAAGAACACTATTTTGGTAAATACTTTTTCATCAATACTAATTTAGGAAAAAACTTTTTTTTTAGTTTACAAGAAAAAATATTTACGATTCAAATCTTTAACTGTTTTTTCTAATACTAAATTACTGTACTGTAGAAAGCAAACAAATTTTGGGTGCTACTAAATACGCCCCCCCCCTTTTTAGTAATAATTATACCCCCCTCTCATATTTTATTGTTTTTTTGTCTTTTTGTTATTATATTTATTGTCTTTTTGTTATTACTATTATTTACGATTAGTAATAGTAATGTATTATTATTATTTATTTATTTATTTTTATATTTTTTTTTAAACAACAAACATTATTAGATAGTAAAAGTAATCACCTACCATTGCCTTCAAACTTTTTATATTTCATAATATATATTTAATTTGTTTTTAGTGCATTTCATATCAAATCAGATTCAAAAGATACAATCATTATATTCCTTTTTTATTTCACTATTTGTTACCTACAAGATTCTTATATTGTTACCTATCACTATTTTTATTTCACCATATTAAATTCAAACAGAGGCTTTTACTCTTGTTTCTTTAACATATGCTCAAGAAAGCCATTCAAAGAGCTGCATCATAAATTTATGTATTCATAAATTTACTTGTTAAATGAGTGATCTACTTATGCTTCATCATATCATTCAGAAAAGCTAAAGAGATGTCTGGGTTTTCAACGAACCAGATATAGTTTTTAATTCCCACGTTTCAAGTTTCAACTTAGTTATGTAATCTAGTTAGGTTAAGGGTCTTATTTTAGTTTAAATGAGTTTGTTTGGAAAACAACTATATTGTATAGTTTAAATGAGTTCGTTTGGAAGTTACGATTTAAGCAAGGATTACAGATAATGAAAATGTATATTGAGAATATAAACTTAAAGGCTCAACCTTGTAATGTTGGCATAATAAATTTCATTTATGAAGGTTTTATTTTTATTTTGTAACTACTTAAACTTATTCACCTAATATTTTGTAACTAATATTAATTCACTTTTAGGTGTTCAAGTCTCATGAAGAGTTGATGGAATGGGTTAGAAACACCAGACGTAGCCTTGGTTACGCTATTGTGACTAAAAGATCGAAAACGAAAAATGGCTACGTGTCTAAAGTTGTACTTATGTGTGATCGTGGTGGTGTGTATAAATCAGTTAAAGAGTCAAGAACGTGCAACCACGTGTTATAGTTACGGACAGGGAGTTAGCTCTGATGAATGCATGCGAGAAAGTTTTTCCGAATGCTACCCGATTACTTTGTAGGTGGCACATATCTCAAAGTATATTTAGAAACTGCAAATCATCTTTCACCACGGAACATGATTGGAATTCCTTCAATGTAATGTGGAATCTGCTCATTGAATCTCAAACATGGACATCATTCCTCCAAAATTACAAGCAACTTCAGTCAATGTTAATCCATCATCAAGGTATTTATTATTACTATGACCCTATCATTATTATTGTTGTTGTTGTTGATATTATTATTTTTATAATCTTGCAGATGTTTTGGATTACTTGAATAGTACTTGGTTAAACAAGTATAAAGAAATGTTTGTGTCAGTATGGACTAACGAATGCTTACATTTCGGAAATCAGACAACTAACAGAGTTGAAAGCGAACATGCCAAGCTAAAAAGATTCTTGAATTCAGCAAATTGTACCTTAGATAAGTTTATTGGTCACGTTGATGAAGTAGTGAACTCGCAATATACAATGGTTAAAGATAGTTTCGAAAAAAGTAGAACCGTTCTAATGCATAAACACAACCTACCAATGTTGAAGCTATTACGTGGTTTTGTTTCTCATGAAGCACTTGATATAATAATAGCAGAGCGTCATTTAAATCGTTCACATTGTCGTTGTCAAGTTCGTAAGTGTTATGGATTACCTTGTGCTTGTGAAATCTCAAAGTATAAGAAAGCAGGTCAGTATATTAAACTAAGAAAATATAAATTATCAAAAAGTTTTTTTGGTAATATTTAAAAGCTGGCAACTTATGCTTCAATGCAGGTCAATCTATTCCTTTAGATTCGGTCGATGAATTTTGGAGGAAACTCGAGTTACCAGTATATTGTGAGGATATTACTTGCGACGTCGAGTTGGAAAGTTTTAAAAAAGCCTTTGATAATCGATCCAATCCTGGAAAGAAAAGTTTACTACAAAAGTTAAAAGAAATAACCAATCCAAGTATACCTTTTGTTGAAGAACCTGATGTTAAAGAAAATACTCGTGGACGACCAACTACAAAATCCAAACAAAAAAAAAACGAACCCTATAATTGCTAAACCTCCCCTTCAACGAAGCTACTCCCAAAAGCCTCCAAGGCACAGTCCATTTGGGAACTCCCAAGATCATGATTACACTCAAGAGCCTGCAAGGCACAGTTCATTTACGAACTATCAAGAGCAAGATTACACTCAAGAACCTGCCAGGCATAGTTAGTTCATTTGTGAACTTCCAAGAGCATGATTTGTCACACCCCAACCGATGACGGAAACATCGGGGCATGGCACTGAGCGAAATAGATTGCCAAGAGAAATTCCATAACAACTAAATTACCGGATAGTTAATATCATGTCCCATACCATAACCCATCAAGTAACCAATTATTACAGACATAGATTGTGACAACTGTCAAAATTTCAGGTATCCGTACAACTATTAAACCATGATTAGTGCTTAATGACTGTGCTGAATTGCAATTAACTGCTTACTGATTATTGATATATACATACATGTGCATCATATATTGCTTAATGTCATACCATTATTGCATGAAAGCTTATTTGACTCAAATGATGCACGAAACACAGTTAGCACAGTTATCCGATAAATCAGGAAAATGCTGACAGAACTCAGAACATAGACAGACAGTGTGTTGAGACACAGAATGAGCCAGAAACCAAGTCTTACACTAGTATAGTGTGTAGGAAAGCAAGGATCACAAAACTGCCTTTTTAGAGATATTTTAAGTGCCGGAAAGTGCCTAAAACTCACATAAAGTGCTGGATTCAGCAAAATTCAGCAATTTTCAGCATGTAAACACACTAATATCATGCAGAAATATAGTTAAATGGTCCTGAATGCTTTCCTAAGTGTCGGGAATCAAAAGTGTCACAAAAGGGTACATAAAGCACACTAAACTGCATAGTTTAGCACCTTAACGAACCAGTAACCAACCGAACAACCGGACACTACCCAAAACACCAAATTTACACTAGAAGCACTGTTTTAACATTACCAAGCTAGTTATGGTCCCCGAACATCATAACACATCATAAATATCTAGTAACTAATGTAACTAACTAATACTTACAATTTTACCATGATCTAACCAACTTAGTTACAAACCTATGTCTAGACCCCCCCCCATATCTACGGCCCCAACAAGGGCCCCACAAGACGATTTGTTTCAATATTAAAATAGATCATGTTTATGCTTTTCTAAACATAATATACAAGAGTTAAAGTGTAGAATTGGATTATAAGAGTGCACATAAGGATCCTAACTTCATTTCCACACACACAACTCCTCCCTTCTCCCCTTTGTGCTCTCGGCCAAGAATCAACACATACACACTCACTTTGTTTGATTAAGATTCATACAATCCAAGCATATACAAGTGTGTTAGAGGTTACATAAAGGAGCTAGGAGCTTTCGGAAGTTCAAGGACCTTGTTCATTTGCTTTTATCCACTTGTTTTCTTCACTTGATCATCCCTAGCCTTGTGCTAGTGGTAAGAACCTCGATCTTTCTATTTTACTTCCATTTTAAGTGGTTAAAAGAAGAATCATAATGTTAATCATAAAGAACACTAAGAATCACAAGAAGTAAACTTGAACATAAGCATGATTAATGAAGAAACTAAGTTGTTTATGTGTTGATATACTTGTTGATCATTGTTTGTTTGTGAAAATGATGTTGATCATCATATGATCTTGCTAGATCATGATTAAAAACATAATCTAGCAAGATAAGAGGATGAACATGATAGAAGTAAATGGATCATCCTCATAAGAAGCATGAACTTGAAAGAATATGTGGTTTTCTTGAAAAATAATGATCAAAGTAAGTTGTTAATCATGTAGATCTAAAATTTTATGGATGATTTCTCAAGAAACCAAGTTAAAAATATAAGTTTTATTAAATCTTGGTTCTTACATAAATAAACCCTATTTTTAAAGGTTAAACAAGTGTAGAAGTATATGTGTAACAAGAAAAACCCATGAAGAAACATTTTTAGAAAATATGATCATAAGTTGTAAAGATCCATATTCTTTAAAAAATGAAGTTTTCAAAAAATCAATCACACTTTAGAAGGTAACAAGACTTACTAAGAACACTAGTAAGTCTCTACAAATTTTTACCAATTTTCAAGTTCATGAAGTAGTAGATTATGCTTGTTTTTGGCAAAATTGGTAAGTAAAGGTTGTTTATTATTGATTGTGGATTGACTGTGTTGATTTTTACAAAAGAAAATGATATGCTTGAAAGCATGGAAACCTCCATTTTTAGGGGAAACTATGGCAAAATTTTTCTAAAATTAAACACTTAGAAAAATATTCCTAAACAAATATTTACAAGTGTATATTAAACCATGAATTTCTCACATAAACTTTGCCATAATTGTTGTTACAAAAATATAAATATTAGAGGTTGGTTTTTATAAAAAAAGTGAGTAAATATGTATTTAGGAAAATATATATTTAGAAGTCACCATGTGTGTGATTATTTGTATATTATGTGTATTAGTTATATTATTTTAGGACTTGAAATAATATAACTCACTAAAATACCAAAAATTACAATCCAAAATATTACCAAAATTCCAAGGAATAAATATACACATTTACACAAAAATATTGCTGAAACCCAACCAAGTTGGCAAGTAATATAACTTACAAAATATTCCGGAAAATTCATTCACAAGTATATTTTGGTAAATAATATTTTGGACACCAAGGAAAAGAAAATATGATTTTTACAATTATTACAAGAATATATCATATTTTTTTACAAGGAAAAATATATTATTTTTGGCAAGAATAAATATATATTTTTTCTTGAAATTTTTAGAAGATATATTATTTTTGAAAGAAATATATATTTTCTCAACAAACATGAAATACAATATTTTTGGGGTTAAAGATGTATTTTCTCAAATAAATATGAAATATGTCATTTTTGGAGAAAAATAAGTTTATATATATTTTCCAAGATAGACCTGAAAATATATTATTTTTGAAACTTATGAGAAAATACAAATATTTTGCCAAAGAAAAATTATAAATAATTTTTATTTATTACAATATATATTTTGGAAATATATACTGGTGAACTTTTATTGAGAATAATGTTCTGGAAAAATTAATATGAAATTAAGTATAAGAATACTTAATGAATACAATAAAAATACGTATTCTCGTACGTATGATTACACACCAGAATACGACCCCAATACATGGCAAAAATATATAAATACAAGGATACGAATACACCCATCTTTGGGAAGGAAATACATGTATAAATACTTGAAAGGTATTAAGTTAATACATATTATTTTAACTATTATTCCAAAATTTAATAAATATAACTTAAGCTAAAATATTTTTTATTTTAGCAAATAATTATAACATGGAATAATATTGAAGATACAAAGAACGTAACTCGAAGACACTAACTAATACTAAATCAAGGCACGGCCCGTTCGTCTAATAGACATTAGTACGTTGTAGGTAGTCGTATATGCCAGGCGGAGCTTTGAGTTACGGTGTTACGAAGAACGCAAGATTGTGAGTTCATGACCCCCTTTTCTTTAAACTGTTTTGTTTTATAACTTCGGGGGTGAAGTATATGTTACAAAATGTTTAAAAACAATTACAGTTGGTATGTTTAGCTAAGGATTGCATAGTAGATCATGTGAATGGGTAGGCGCACTCCTAAGACCATTAATGCTCGTGTTAGGACCGAGGGGCATGAGTGATAGATCTATTTGGGTGTAGCGAGCCCACACCCATGTGGACCGGGGCTTGGTCCATGAGGTGACTATGTCTTACAGCCGGAGGCCCGGTACAAAATCTGCTAGGTTTAAGCCTTCGTACGTCGTTGTACAGACGTTAATGGCCTTGCAAACCATTAATTGATCTGTATCCTTGTTTTTGCTTTCATATCGGGATTTACAAAACATACATACATACATACAATGATTACAAGGTTTTATTCATACACACAAACAAACACATGAACTCGCTCAACTTTTGTTGATGTTTTCAAAATACATGTATTTCAAGGAATTAAAAGTGGATCTGGCAGGCGTTTAGATGATTCAAGTTGCGTTAAGAATAAAGGATTTCATCCGTTGTCTTAGGGTTTGGTTAGTGTGTCTTATTCCTGGACGAGACACATCTTCCAAAGCCTGATTTTATTTAGAGTCTTTTGATGAGTCCTTAGGGAACTCAAAACAATTCGTATAGTTTGTAAAATCTGAATTTGAAGTCTATGTTTCAAACAATGATGTCTGTGATGTTTTTAAACTTATTTAATGGATGACCATCTATGGTTTTATCATATAGTTGTTGTTATGATTGAATGCAATGATATTAAGCAAGTCACACATAATCACGCTTCCGCAAAAGTCAGGGTGTGACATAGATATCTCAAAACAAAACATTGTTCCGATAACTCAGATTAAATAAATAAATTGTCTTTGTTTCTATACTCTCATTACTACTTGATTCCACAAAAGCAGGTAAAGCACAGCATCCTAAGCACATGTCACATACGTTAAAATAAAGGTCAATACACATAATGTAAAAGTGAGCATACAAGTTTAATAGTATAATAGAGTTCTAAATCGTTTATGCATAACTAGCATGTAACGTGTACAAAGTGAAGGCAAGTAGGTTATCGACAGGGACATATGCACAGACGTGACTGCGAGTTGTAGAATGCGCAGCACATATCCCCACTGGGACACGTTAAGTAAAGCCTTTAACAACCCCTCTGCACGACAGGTGCTGAGTCCAAACAATAGTACTATCGTTGCTAAGGTGTCAGACAACAATCACTGTGTTAACATAACATACAAGCATTCATCGAATAACACGTAGCATGCAATAACGGTCAGCATATAAACAGTGTTTGCATTGTGTGTAGATTGTGATTTGGATAAGTAACGTATGTAACACCCAAAAGTGCATAAAGCAAAAAGGGATCGAGTATACTCACAGATAGCGTTTAAGTCAATAAACACTGTCTTGGATTGAAGGGAGCGCTGAGAGATTAGCTTGAACAGTTTACGATAGCATAAGCGATGAACGACGCGTAAAATGGTGAAAAATGGCTAAGTGTCGAGTGGCAATCCGATCAGATGGTTTTCCGATCGGTTGACCATTCGATCGAATGTCAATCCGTTCGGGTGGTCATCCGATCGGATGGCCATTCGATTGGATTGACATTCGTTTGGTAAGGATGTGTTTGTGTATGATGGCTTTGAAGTTTTCGTTGTAGCATTCTGAAAATAGAGAAGTATCTCTACCTTCAGGTCGTCGATCGAACGGTCGTTCAATCGGATAGCGATCCGATTGGCAGGACACTTAGTGAGAACAAGTTCACAGCAGGATTGTCACTCGATCGGATAGCAATCCGATCGAATGACAATCCGTTAGTTGCTGATGATCTTTGAAAATTATGAAGATGTTTAAGTATCCAAGTTCCAAATGTCACATGGTCAGATGGTCGTTCGATCGGATGGCTCTCCGATCGGACGGCAATCCGTTCGACATTCAGAGCTTTGCAAGTTTGAAGTAAAAAGTTAAGTGTGGAACCAAGTGCAATCTGATCGGATAGTAGTTCGATCGGATGGCTATCCGATCGGACGGCAATCCGTCCCAACGAACCAGATCGTCTTGAACTTGATTATTTTTGAAAGTCTTGTAGTTTGGTCGAGACGATATGAAGACGTGTTAAACAACGGAACCTCGGCAAGTCCCAAGTCGTTCGATGGAACAGGAACCACCCTAATCCGACCAGTTGATTGTTCCTTGACGGTTGTTCATGTTTATCCCAAGATCGGTTGTCTCGTTGATAGGATCTAGATCTCAAATCGACACATCACTAGAGAGGAGTAGAAGGTCTGAATGAGCTCTGATTCTATCGGTGTTGAGTGCATTGAGTGTAAAGGAGTTGAAAGAAAGTTATAAAAGTTTCTTTCAATCCTTTTGTCTTTTAAAATGTTTAGATCTATGCAAAATCGTTGTGAAATCATGTGGAAATCCTTCAGATCTGAGTTATTCTTGGTGGAATGAGGTCAAAACTTAAAGTTCATAAGAACTCCATGATGACATCACCCTAGAACACCTCAAATCCGCTGATTTCACGGTCAAAAGTTAAGATTCAAAAGAGAAAATGATGAAGAAGTGTGTGTAGATCATAGAAGTACAAGGTTTAGGTTGAAAACTTATAAGAATCGCGAGAAATCGAGATAAAGAAGGTCTTGAGCGAGCTGTTTGAGTGAGAGAGCTGTCACATCACTAGTGATGTGACAAGAGGGTATTTATAGGTTTCCAAAAAGGGAAAGGAGGGGCAAGTGTCGAATAGGATGCATCTCGAACGGATAGCGCCTCGATCGGATGGCCATCCGATTGGATGGCCATTCGATCGATTGGCCATTCGATTGGGTGGCTCCGTGTAACACCCACCCCGTAACCCGGGTGATTGTGCACAATAGATACACTTACAGCGGAAACAAACTACTTTCATTAAAACTTATAATAGTCTGAGTACAACACTTTATTTATTCACAAACTTTTGGCAACTAAGAACTCCTTGATCTTCTAAACTCCACAACTGTCAAGTAGTTCCTATAGCTTTCCTCATGACTCACCTGAGATAAGTATACTCAAAACGACGTCAGATATATACTGGTGAGCTCATACTATACAATTTTTATAAAGACAGACCACAGTTTACATTATATACATACACAATATGGGCATGTGACCACATTATAGTCAGGTTGGGCCTCATTGAACCTTATAGGTCACATTTGACTTGTCACAAACCACCGTACAAGAGACATACTGGTCCTCCAGCTGTGTCCCCCTACGGCCGTCACATAGGTATGAGTGTGTGTCGCTGGACCTTATAAGCACGAAGTGCCTGTGGGTACAACACCTTATTACCCTTCCCAGAGTGACACACCTCATTAAGCATAATAGGATCCCATATACCCCTACTGACACATGCATACTGCAACATTCTCATTATTACCAGTTATGGACGAGTATACTATCACAGTTTAAAAGACAAGTATGATGACTCACCTGATTAGCAATTGCTTAACAGCCGCTAGTAATACTGGGTTATGTCTCAAGGTCCTGACACAATTACGTAATCCTAGGTTAGGTAATGGTACACCTAACTAGTCATTATCATGGTTGGATATTGGTTAACCCTACCTTGTTTAAGCATGGGTGATCAGTCCAATACCCGCCCCTGACAATAACCCTAGTACCTAAAAATAATACTAACACTACTACTACTAATATATTATTACTAATAATAAAACTAATATTAACTACTAAAAATAAATAATAAATAACTAAACATAAACTTAAACGAGAGTATACCTCAAAACTATTTACGACACGTTGATGTAGAGTTTCCCTACTCCTGCTCCTACTCGCGCTCCAAAAACGACTATTAACAATACCCAACGGGGTATCGTATACTCAGGATTCTCTATACTAGAGCATTCCCGTTAAAAAAACTGGTACCTAAACAACCTACTGAGACTCTTATTTAAAGCAAGCAAGCAGGCACCTCAAATTCCTTTCTGGTCGATGTGGGATTCAATTGACGTGCCTACCTACCTACCTGCTTGACCTGCTAGCTTGCTTGCTTATATATATTAATTCAGCTGCTTAACTCGTTTTTCTTGTATAACTTTTAAAATATGACGTTTTATAAAACGACGAATATGTCATTAGAACGAGCATATTTTTATCTACGTTTTAACCTAAGTTTCACTAAAAACGGAGTAAGGTAAATAAAATAATATATTTAATTATTAATATTAACGGTCTCCTATATTAGCCAAGGTTTGTCAAGATATTTCACCTTTCACACAATCATCTTAATCGTTTAACGATATATGAAATATAAATTACATATTTCACACGTTTATAACCAGCACGTTAAGGTTCGGGGTATTACACTCCGACGAGTTGCGTTTTGGCATTTAGTTTCGTGCGTTGAGCGTTGCGATGCGATAGATTGATAACAATCACACAAATACTATATCTAACATACAATCATCAGTTAATTAAGTTGCGTTTAGCGTTTGCGATCAAATTGCGTTGCGATAGCGTTGCGATTGCGTTTCGATTTATCACCCACAAACATAAAGTAAACATGCACAAGTAACACATAAGTAACACACACACGTAGAACAATATTCAGAATCTATTAATCCAGGCGCGAATGCGATTTCGATGCGATTAGCGATAAAGCGATAACACATGCGATAAACATCGATTAAATCTCTATTATTAATAGATACTCCACATAATACAATTAAAGCGATAAAAATAAAAGATTCGATTACAAGCCAAAGAAGTCAAATCAGTAATTAAGCAAGGAGTGACAGATTGCAATTAGCAATCTTTTCTTCCTTTGACTTCAATCTTGATTTTGACTTTCGTAACACTGGGTGTTACATGATTACACTCAAGAGCCTTGGAGACATAGTTCATTCGGGTATCTAGAGGCTGCTACAGAAAGTTCATTAAGGGACAATAATGATTATGTTGGTTACATCAGTCCAGACGTGAACTATCAAATGCCTAGTGAACCATTCAAGGACTATGATGATAATACGGGCTACTACGCCAGTCCATTTGTAAACTACCAAGTTCCTGGTGAACAAAGTCCGTTCATAACCCAAGATACTAACGGACAAGGTTTTTTTGCCAACCTTTTAAACACACCGGGATATGATTTCATGGGGTTGAACAAAGATATTGTGGGACAAAGTTCTTTCGCCAACGCTACAAGTGCGTCGGGCTATGACTTCATGGTGTTGAACCAAGATCAAGCATCACAAGTAATACGCAAATATATTCATCTAATTCCAAAAATCTTCCATGCGTATGTAACACGCATACATAACGTATTAGGTGATGGAAATTGTGGGTTTCGGGCGACAGCTTCTGCTCTCGGGTACGGTGAAGATGAATGGTTATTTATCCGGAGATCACTGATGGAAGAGCTACTCGAGTTTAGAAATAAGTACACTAAGGCTTTCTTAGGCTCATTCAAAGATGTGTTCATGTCCTTGGCTTGGTCAGGATCGGGGGTTGCCAAACAACACAATCACATCAAACATTTATGCACACTCTATCCATACTCTATGTGATACATTTTAATCATGTTAGACATGTTATGCTACTGTAAACACTCATGACTATGTGTTCATTAACTTCGTACAAGCCTCCCCTAACAATGGTAGCGCTATAGGTTGAGAAACGCCCCTCTCGTTATATTAACGAGTATTGTTAGATTGGTATCAGAGCCATAACTATAGGGAATTAGGTAGGATTGCCTTATTTTTGCCTAGTCTATAGTAGGAGTACTCAGATACCAGATTGGTATCAGAGCCATAACTATAGGGAATTAGGAATGCCTTGCCTAGTCTATAGTTTAAGAGCTTATTCATTATGTGTTGCTTAAAACAGCTTCCTTTCTATCTTCTTTGCTTCCCTCTACTTTCTTTTGGACTCTTAATATACATGCCTTTCCTAAGGCTAACACAATACACTTGGAGGCTTTGAAGACACTCATGTAACACAATCGAAAAGATTCATCAAGATAGGGGTGATTCCCACACTTGGTGATGACTTTCACTCAGCTATACTTTGATTTTGCACGAAATCTACCCTCAAGTTAGGAGTGATATCCAAACCTTGAAGGGAGTTTTCCATTTCATATTCTAGTGGACCCTTATCTTATGATAAGTACCAACCACATTAGGGTACGATGTTATCAAGTTAGAGGTGAAACTTGTATCTTGTTTAACTAGTCCCACTCCTCAATTTTCGCTCTCGCCAAAGTTTCGATTTCCCAATCGACTAAGGACGTGTAGTAACTGGAAGGACAAATATCGTTAGTCGTTCCTCGATGAGAGTATTTGTCTATTAGGCCAAAGCACGTTTCCTTAATTCGAAAAGGACTTCGATTTACTTTGGAATAGTCTTATGTTACGTTCCGTGACAATCCAATTTTTATGTTAAATCTTTTTATGCTATCTCAATTTTTATGTGTTTTACATTTGTACGATATATCATTTCAATTTAATACATGCATACTAATATGTTATACTGGATTCGTGATTATTGGGTTATTCTTATGTGATAAACTTGTCTTTTAACCCACACCTTAACATGTATAGCACTATGCGTAGTGCTATAGGAGTAGCGCCCACCCGTGTTCTAGTGGTTATGTTAAGTTAATAACATTACACCCTCTTCGTTGCGACGATGTTGGGTAGTCAACATTGCGGTACACGATGGGTTGACCTGTTTATTCACATGCCAGTGATACATTAATCTTGTTAACTAAGTATGTGATGTGGATTGTTCTAAATTTTTATGCTAATACTCATATTTCCAAAAATGGAAGCTTATCGTAAAGATAGGAGTGATTTCCTTACCTTAACGATTAGCTCCACTCACTTTTCAACTTCACCAATGAGCTAGGTGTGATTTCCTTACCTCAGAGGTAGTTATCAACATTTATTCGTTCTCAATGAAACTTTATATTTGAACGTTACTTTTATTTCAAGATTGGAGACATGAATCGCACTATCTTCGCAATCTAAAACCAATAATAATAATCTCTCATGAACGAACTAAATTTACGATGCTTTCATTATCTATGTTACTGATGTGCGTGAAGTGTGTTATATTTTTAGATATATAATTAAGCCCTTTTTACACTTTTAGCCAAGTTTTAAATTTATAAAACACGATATTTACTAACACTAAACACACATATGGGCAAGTGTACCCATCGTGGACGTAGTATAGTGTTGGTAAGATACCGAGGTCGTCCAAGGACACAAGAGCTTTTAATACCGGTTTATCCTCAACGTCTAATCAAATCAAAAAGTTAGAAAAATGTTTTAAACTAAGAAAAATAAAAACTAACTAAATGCTGAAAAATAAAATAAAATAAAAACAGATAGACAAGATGAATCACTTGGATCCGACACGTGTATTAGTATAACCTTTGATTATTTTCGCACTTTTGCACTTGTTTAAGAGATTATCTTAGTTATTGTAGTAGGCCCCTCTTTTGAAGGTGACGTTACCCTCAACCCAGTAGTTTGAGTCAGCAAGGATACAATCCTAAAGGGTCAGATTATTGAAAGATAATGAATTAAGTTATTAATGCAAATTATGGTAGGCCCCGCTTTTGGCGGTGACGTTACCCTCGGCTAAGTAGTCTGAGTCAGCAGGGATACAGTCCTAAATAGCCGGGTTATAGTATTAATAGTAGTTAACTTATGAGGGGGTCAAAGAGTTTGGATCCCCGCCATCCAATACCTATGGGCATTGAAGGAGATCCTACTAAATTTGACCCAGGTCCCAAGCAGGACCTCTAAACGCTGAACAAGGGCAAGACCTTTACCAAACCGTTCCCTTAACCCCCGACCAGGTAGCCAACATACCTCCATATAGACCGTGGAGATATGAATGGTGAAAATCTTTTATTTTATATAGACAGTAAAATAACGCCAAGACACCACGGACAAACGATAAGGAAAGATCACCTTCAACATAAGTAACTAGTTATTAAAGTCATTAATACAAAACCAAATAAAAAGTGCAAAAGATTAAAAATAAAAAGTATTATACTAAACACTTGTCTTCACCAAGTGATGTAAGAGACTTAGGCAAACATGGCCTTGATTGTCAAGAACTCTTACGATCAATCTTGGATCCCGAGACGACTCACACACTCTATGATGGACAATGGATGATGGTGGTGGATGATGGTGTTATGGTGGTGATGGGTGGTGGATGAAGTGTGAGAGAGGTGGTGTGCCAAGGGATGAGAGAGAATGAAACCAAGCTCCTCTATTTATAGGCTGAACAGAACGCTGGACACGGCCCCGTGTTCGCTGAACACGGCCCTGTGCCCGTCTGACATTCTCTCTCTTCATTAATTGTAATTGCGAATTACAATTAATGCGCCTGCTGTACTTTCAACACGCCCCCGTGCCCGCTGGGCACGGCCCCGTGGTGAGCAATGGAAGCTTCTACTGGTTTGTCTTTTCTGCTGCTTCCTGGGCACGCCCCCGTGTTCGCTGGACACGGGGCGTGTTCAGACTCTGTTTCTCTTCTCTTTGTCTTGGGAGGTGCCGTTGAGGGTCCGGGCAGTTCACTTTTGTTCCTTTTCTTGTATTTATGGTAGATTTAGTAGTCTTTTTGCTTCTTTTGTGATTTTTAGCTCATTTCATCCTGAAAATACAAAAGGAAGACAAAAACACTCTTTTTCCAACATTAGTACTTAAAAAGGGTTAGTTTTATGCCTTAATTGATGTGTTTTATATGTTGCATTTTACACACATCAAATACCCCCACACTTGAACTTTTGCTTGTCCTCAAGCAAAACTCTTTTAATGTGGCTTACACTCCCAAATGGAATAGGTAGAAGAGAAGTTTTTCAACTTGTCCTAGAGTGTCGGGAATCCAAGGTTTAGATAGGTTCTATTTTTATTTTATTTACAATCTTATTCGTCATGGTTTATTTTGAACTTTTCATAAGATAAACTACTTAATTTGGCATAGCATGCCTTATTAAAATTCCATTTATATACAAGTTCACATACCTCACGGGAGATCACTCAATCACTCGGCCGAAGGTGTATATTTAAGTGAATCGCTCGAGAGCGGCACGGATTTACATTTTCCATATGCTTGCCAAGCGATCAATCCTCCTCCTTTTTAACTTTTACCTTTGTAAATATCAAGAGGTCTTTTGGGGTGAAGGCTTGGGTTTAAAGGTGGGTGGTTGGTTAGTGGTTAGTAAAAAGGGCGAAAATCGTAACAAATGTCGGTTTTCGTGAAATACCTTATTTTTGGTGACATTTATTTTTGAAGTATTTCTCCAAACAAGCTTTTTGTAGCTTATGTTTGTTTTTGACTTCATCATATATTTTTATTTTTATTTTTTTTTTATTTTTTTTTTCACGTAAAGGTATGTTTATGAAAAACCGAGTTTGTTACTAAAATAAAGGTGAAAAAAAATGAAAAAGGTTTTTGGTGGGTAAAAAAAAAAATTGTTTTTGGGGTAATGAAATGAAAGGTTTAGGCTCAAAGGGGTTTTCTAGGGGGATTTTGGGTAAGTAAAAAAAAATTGAAAAATAATGGTTTTGAAAGAAAAATAGTTAGTCCTAATGCCTCCATCATTTACTTACTTGGGTTTAAGTTGGTAAGGACCGGGAATGTATCGTCGTGGCAAGTTCTAGATCTGTAAAGACCGAGCGGCTATTCACACAAGAAACGAAAAATGAGCATTTAATCTAAGTATGTGTATTTTTATGCTCAATAAAGGCTCAAAACTCACTTTTTTGTGGGAATGGGTTTTTAATGTGACCAAGCATATATAATCGAATTTTAGCTAGACTTGTTATACCGTTTCATAATTTTCTTATGTTAGTTCTTTTTATCACGACGCTATCGGTTGTAAGTTTGTAAAAATATAACCCTTTTATAACTTGTTATTCCCAACTTAAACTAAGACAAGTAAATAAAAAAAAATGAAAAAGTTTATGAAAAAATTTGGGGTGTTTAGCGGTTCCAATAGAGTTTTGTGTAAGGCTTGTTTTAGGATTTTGCAAAATTCCAAGGTTTTAGCATCCCCCCCACACTTAAATTACACATTGTCCTCAATGTGTCCAAAAATAGAGTTTTTGGTTGATTAGAATATGTAAAAGTGTGTTTAAAAACAAAGATTTGTGTTACTGGCGATCTGGACACGGCCCCGTGTTCATTGAACACGGCCCCGTGTTGAACTGCCAGTAACGAAAAACTTACAGAGGGTGAACACGGGGGCGTGTTGGGTGAACACGGCCACGTGTTCGGCAAAAATCTGCAGGTCAGTAGCCAAACAGCAGAACTGGGAGATGGACACGGGGGCGTGTCGGCTGAACACGTCCCCGTGTGGACAGTCTGTTAGCCAGAAAAATATGGTTTTCTCCCGGTTTCTTCCTCCTAGGGCTGTGAGTGCTAATGTTCAGCATTCTAGCCCTTGCATCGCACCTGTTCAAGCATTCAATACCATCCAACCAAGCACCAAACATCCTAATCTTACCATAGTTAAACATTATCCAACACAAAGTAAAAACAAAGTAAAAATAAAAAGAAAAGAGTTAAGGAAAGTAAATTGTCTTGACAAATGGCACGCAGGCCATGAATTGTTCGATAGGAAGGGTAATCAAACCTGTGGGCTCATAACCAGCTAGCCCCTTGCTCCTCCCAGCCCCCTACTCCATATCTTCATCACTGTCTTCACCTCCGCCTCCCTGCCTCGCCATGTACTCCCGGATGCTACCGATGTCATCTTGTATGTCGTTGACGCTGCGTTCGATAGCTCCCACCCGGAGGTGTGTGTTGTTGGCGAGGTTGTAGGTGTTCCGGGTGCACATGAGGTTTTCCTGCAAAAGATCATGCAAACTTTGGAAATTAGGAAAACCGCCTCCTTGAGAGGAGGATTGACCCTGTTCGCCTTGGGGAGGGTATTGGTACTGTGGAGGTGGTGCATGAAGAACTAGAGCCTCTTGCGGGTTCCATGCGTAGCCTTGCGTCCTCTGAAAGCTCACCGTCCCGTCCTCCGCTTCATAGAGCAAGTTCATGGCCCGGCAGATATGGTAATCAACCCGTCCCGACCATGGGCTCCTTTCGAAGGACTTCGGGATGTTCGCGAAGTGCTTGAAAAGACGGTACACCCATCCTCCGAAGAAGATTGGTGTAGGAGCAGAGGCAAGGCGGTTCAAGTGCATGTTCCGCAGTAGGAGGTAAGGAACATCGAGAGGCTTCCGGTTGTGGATGCAGTGAAGGACAACCAAATCTCTAACCCCGACAACGCCACTACTGTCATGGCGTTGGTTCAGCGAGTACGTGAGGAGCCTGTGGATGTAGCGGTATAACGGGTCTCTCAGTTTGGTACTCTTTGTGCTGCTGGAGTTGTAGATCCCCTCACCGATTTGAGCCCATGCGGCTTGGCGTTCTGTTGCGTCCAAATCTCGCAATCCCCCGGTATTCTCTTCGTTCCCCGCTTCTTCGTCTTTGTACAGCCCAATGATTGATCCGAACTGCGCCATGGAGGTTCTATAGGTCGTACCCCCACATCGAAACTCGACCGCCTCGTGATCAAACGGGTCGCGTCTCGAGTTGAAGATGAACGTGCTATAGAACTCCAATGTGCATTGATGGACCGACCGAAGTCGGGTAGTCAATGCTACGTGCAGTGGACCTGTCACTATGTTGTTGAAGCGGTCCAGTTGGTTCACCATTGTCAGAAGATCGGTACATGCCCGCCTTGGATACTCTTCGGGCCTTGTTTGTAGGATCTCGTAGCGAGCCCTGGCGTCAAGTTCACTGGCGTTGAACCGTGTGAATTTGGACATCTGAAAAGAATACAGCAAAAGTTAGTGCGAAACATGGAAATTCAGGTTGAAAACTGCAAACAGTAGGCTGGACACGGCCCCGTGTTCAGCGAACACGGCCCCGTGTTCAGGCGTCTGTAACACCTAATTTTCATTTTTTCGTCCCGGTTTCGAAAATCTGAAAATTTTTAGCCTAATAGCAGCGGTTTCCCCCGAAAATGAAACCCTAAGTGTCATTTTTCCAAAATCAAACCATTTACCCTTTCAATTTTGAGTTTTTCGGTTCAAGAACAAGGGTTTGTGTTTTTAGTTGGAAATCGGACAAATCTATCAACAATACATGGCTATTTACTTCCTACTACTCTACTCTAAACTACTACTAACAATTTTCATCAAAAATTTTGAGTTCGATCCGGATGAACATGAAGAACCCTAGATTTTCCCCCAATTTTTGATGTTTTAACTACATGCAAGTAACTAATCTAACTACTAAGAAGGATAGAATCATACCTTGACGTTGTTAGGTTCGGTGGTAACGTTCGAAATCTGCAGAAAATCGCCTCTAACCAGAGAGTTTTCGGCGAAACGGGGCGTGTGGAATGGTGTAACTGATAGAAAAATTGGGTTTTATCCCGACAGTCGCCTCGACACGGCCCCGTGTTCAGCGAACACGGCCCCGTGCCGGGTGAAAATTATAAATTTTTTTTTTTTTTTTTTTTTTTTTTATGTGCTCGTGTGCATGCCCCTTTCATTTCCGAATAATGGTTAGATGATTTTACCGGTTTCGAATGTATACTTACCTGTAACATGTCGGGTATGAGTTTATTCGTTGGCCGTTTGAAGTGCGATTTCCTCTTCCTCATCCTCAATGGATCCTCTGTAGAGTTTAAGCCGTTGGCCATTGACTTTAAATGGTGTCCCATTTCGAGTTTTAATTTCTACTGCACCGTGTGGAAAAACATGGGTGACTGAAAAAGGTCCCGACCACCTAGATTTTAACTTACCAGGAAACAATCGAAGTCGCGAATTGAATAATAGAACTTGGTCTCCAACCCGAAATTCATTGGATTTAATATATTTATCATGCAAATTTTTCATTCTTTCCTTATAAATTTCGGAGTTAGAATATGCATAATTCCTAAGTTCTTCTAATTCATTTATTTGACAAAATCGATTCTTACCGGCAACTTCTAAATCTAAGTTTACGTTTTTTATTGCCCAGTAGGCTTTGTGAGCGATTTCTACTGGCAAGTGACAACTTTTTCCATAGACGAGCTTATATGGGGTTGTGCCTATAGTGGTTTTATAAGCGGTTCGAAAAGCCCATAAAGCGTCGTCTAGTTTGTCAGCCCATTCTTTTTTATTTATTCCTACGGTTTTTTCAAGTATTCGTTTTAAACCTCGATTAGTCACTTCGGCTTGCCCATTTGTTTGAGGGTGATATGCTGTTGAGACCCGGTGATAGACCCCATACCTTGTTAATATTTTTTCGAGTTGATGATTGCAAAAATGGGTACCTCTATCACTTATTAATGCTTTTGGTGTTCCGTAACGAGAGAATAATTTTTTTAGGAATTTTACCACTACTCTTCCGTCATTTGTTGGAAGAGCCTCGGCCTCTGCCCATTTAGACAAGTAATCGACTGCCACAAGTATATATTTGTTTCCTTTTGAAGGTGGGAATGGTCCCATGAAATCGAGTCCCCACACATCAAAGATTTCACAAACGAGAATGCCACTTTGGGGCATTTCGTTTTTGGAAGAAATATTACCTGATCTTTGGCATGCATCACATGTCTTTACAAGGTTTTGTGCATCCTTGTAAATGGTTGGCCAGTAAAATCCAGAATCAAATACCTTTTTCGCGGTACTTGAGGCACCATGATGTCCTCCGTATGGACCTTCATGACAATGACGGAGTATTCTTCGTGCTTCATTACCATGGACACACCTTCGGATGAGTTGATCAGCACACATTTTGAAAAGATAGGGGTCTTCCCAAAAGTAATGCTTTACATCAGCAAAGAATTTCTTTCTTTGATGATGTGGCCATCCTTTGGTGACTATACCGCTGGCTAAGAAATTAGCGTAGTCGGCATACCATGGTTCTTGTCTGCTTTCCATCATTTCCAGGGACTCCGTGGGAAATTTTTCGTTGATTTGCTCGTCCCTGGTTGTCTCCAAAGCTGGGTCTTCTAAGCGTGAGAGGTGATCTGCAGCAGTGTTTTCTGCTCCTCTTTTGTCCTTGATTTCGATGTCGAATTCTTGGAGGAGTAGAATCCACCTTATCAAACGGGGTTTTGCGTCTTGCTTCTTGAAGAGGTACCTGATGGCTGCATGGTCTGTATAAACTATTGTTTTAGAAAGAACAAGATAAGAACGAAATTTATCAAAAGCAAACACCACCGCTAGTAACTCTTTCTCTGTAGTTGTATAATTTTCTTGTGCATCATTTAGAGTTTTACTAGCATAATAGATTGGGTGGAAATGTTTTTCTTTTCTTTGTCCCAAGACTGCTCCAACAGCAAAGTCGCTTGCATCGCACATGATTTCGAAAGGAAATTTCCAATCTGGTGCTATCATGATAGGTGCATTGACTAGCATTTCCTTGAGGGTCAGAAATGCTTGATTGCATTCCTTGTCAAAGATGAAGGGTGCATCTTTTTCAAGCAATTTTGTTAGAGGTCTTGAAATTTTCGAAAAGTCCTTGATAAATCTTCTATAGAATCCGGCATGCCCTAGGAAACTTCTGATTGCTCGCACGGAGGATGGAGGAGGTAATCGAGATATAGTCTCAATTTTTGCTCGATCAACTTCCATTCCTTCGCTTGAGATTTTATGTCCGAGTACTATTCCCTCTGTTACCATGAAATGGCATTTTTCCCAGTTAAGGGCGAGGTTAGTTTCCTCACATCGGGATAGCATTCGTTCAAGATTATCGAGGCATTGATCATATGAGTCTCCAAAGATGGAAAAGTCATCCATGAAGACTTCCATGGTTTTTTCAATCATATCATGGAAAATGGCGACCATACAACGTTGGAATGTTGCAGGCGCATTACATAGACCGAATGGCATGCGTCGATATGCAAAAGTTCCGTAGGGGCATGTGAAAGTTGTTTTCTCTTGGTCTTCTGGTGCTATCGGTATTTGGAAGTAACCTGAAAAACCATCTAAGAAACAATAAAATTTATGACCGGATAATCTTTCTAACATTTGATCAATGAAGGGCAAAGGAAAGTGGTCTTTCCTTGTTGCTTCATTTAATCTCCTGTAGTCTATACAGACTCTCCATCCTGTGACGGTTCTTGTGGGTATTAATTCATTTTTCTCGTTAGTTATTACCGTCATACCTCCTTTCTTCGGGACTACTTGGACGGGACTTACCCACGGGCTATCGGAGATAGGGTAGATTAGTCCGGCGTCAAGTAGTTTGATGACTTCATTTTTAACCACTTCTTGAACATTGGGGTTCACTCTTCGTTGTGGTTGAATCACCGTTTTGTAGTCATCATTCATTAAAATTTTGTGCGTACACATGGAAGGACTTATTCCCTTAATATCTACAAGCTTCCAAGCGATCGCATTTTTGTGTTTTTTAAGTAGGTTAACTAATTTTTCTTTTTCTATGCTAGTTAATTTAGATGAAATAATTACAGGTAAACTACCATCTTTGCCTAGAAAAGCATATTCCAAACCCTTAGGGAGTTCTTTGAGCTCGATGGGTGGGTCTTTAGGAGACACCTTATTTTGTGGCTCATTTAGATCAAGAACTTTAAAAGTTTGTTCTATGGCTACCTCTTCGTCGACAAAGTGGTCTTCCTCGTGGTTTGTATCAGGTGGTTCAGCTTCATCTTCAATTAGGGGGTCATTGTTGCCAAAAGGATATTTCATTGAGCGCTCAAGATCTATGCTCCTTTTGAATGCCCCTAATTGAAGAGTTAGACTGTTAAATTTCCGGTTTTTCAAAGCTTTGTGAGTTTGTACAAAAGGTTTTCCCAAGACTAGGGGGGCATCATCTAAGATGACGAAGTCGGTTGGGATTACCATTTGATTTGTTTGAACCAAAATATCTTCGACTACACCGATTGATTTCATTACTTTTCGGTCGGATAGAAAAATGGGTATTTGAAGTGGAGTAAAATCACTAATACTTAACTTTTCAAAAATGTAGTTGGGCATTATGTTAACACAAAGATCTTTATCAATAGTGACATTACTAATAAACGAATTTTGAAAGAAACATGGAACCGGTGTGATGTTAATTTCAAAAGGATCTTCTTTTATTAGCGAGGTTTGATCATTAGTTAACTTAACACTTACCATTTCTTTGATTTTAGCACTAGTGTTTAACTCTTTTAAAAACTTGGCATGAGGGGTTATTAAACAATGGTTTTCGAAAGTAGGTGATAAGAGAATAATTTCCTCTAAATTAGACTCTTCTTGAATTTTAACATTATCGGACTCACCATTTTCGTTGTTTAACTCATGTGTCTGTTTTTCACTTTCTTGTTCTTCCATTTTTACACTTTCAACTATCTCTACGTTATTATCACTTTTTAATTCTTCTCTCGCGCGGGATTCCTCTTCCCGTGCACGAGATTCTTTTATGCAACGTTCGATAGTTTTAATGTGTTCTAATATCCTATTTGTTACTTCGGTGAGATTGACAGAATTTGGATCCTCAAGGCTTGAAACCGGTTGTTCAATCCTTGGTTCCTCATAGTACTCATATGAAGTAGATGGTTCATACCATTGTTCTTCATTGTAAGTATATGATGGATAAGGGTCGAAACTTTGTTCTTCATAGTACTCATATGAGGTGGGTTGTTCACGCCATGGTTCCTCATAATAAGAGTATGAAGGTGGTGGCTCATATGTTGAATCTTCAAAGTATGAGTATGAAGGCTCATACCTTGGTTCATCAAAATACGAGTATGAGGGAGGAGGTTCATACCTTTGGTCTTCATAGGATGTGTATGAAGTTGATGGCTCGTACCTGGGCTCCTCATAATGGTTGTATGAATTGGATGGTTGATATGAAGTATCATATTGAACCGAGCGTGCATTACGACAATTAGTGCAATAATTACCTCTATAATCATCCTCATCATAGGTGTAGTTGTAACCTCTTGAGTATTGATCCATAGGAATCACTCAACAGACCACAACTGAGTCTCGGGACCAGAAAACAAAAATAAGACGGAAACAGAAGCTGGACACGGCCCCGTGTTGAGTGAACACGGCCCCGTGTTCAGGGACTGTATCTGGGCGTTTTAATTAAATTTACTGGTCACTTTGAGCACGGGGGCGTGTTCAGCGAGCACGGCCCCGTGTTCAGACTCTGTATCTGGGTATCTACTCTAAAATATGCAGCACGGGGGCGTGTTCAGCGAGCACGACCCCGTGTTCAGGCTACTGTAAATGCAAAAACTAAACTAAAATGCAGAAAAATGCGCGCGTTTTAAAAATGTTTTGAAAAACTGATTAGGCCGTCGATTTTAAGCTTTCTTAAAATCCTTGTGTCCCCGGCAGCGGCGCCAAAAACTTGATGTGCGTGAAGTGTGTTATATTTTTAGATATATAATTAAGCCTTTTTTACACTTTTAGCCAAGTTTTAAATTTATAAAACACGATATTTACTAACACTAAACACACATATGGGCAAGTGTACCCATCGTGGACGTAGTATAGTGTTGGTAAGATACCGAGGTCGTCCAAGGACACAAGAGCTTTTAATACCGGTTTATCCTCAACGTCTAATCAAATCAAAAAGTTAGAAAAATGTTTTAAACTAAGAAAAATAAAAACTAACTAAATGCTGAAAAATAAAATAAAATAAAAACAGATAGACAAGATGAATCACTTGGATCCGACACGTGTATTAGTATAACCTTTGATTATTTTCGCACTTTTGCACTTGTTTAAGAGATTATCTTAGTTATTGTAGTAGGCCCCTCTTTTGAAGGTGACGTTACCCTCAACCCAGTAGTTTGAGTCAGCAAGGATACAATCCTAAAGGGTCGGATTATTGAAAGATAATGAATTAAGTTATTAATGCAAATTATGGTAGGCCCCGCTTTTGGCGGTGACGTTACCCTCGGCTAAGTAGTCTGAGTCAGCAGGGATACAGTCCTAAATAGCCGGGTTATAGTATTAATAGTAGTTAACTTATGAGGGGGTCAAAGAGTTTGGATCCCCGCCATCCAATACCTATGGGCATTGAAGGAGATCCTACTAAATTTGACCCAGGTCCCAAGCAGGACCTCTAAACGCTGAACAAGGGCAAGACCTTTACCAAACCGTTCCCTTAACCCCCGACCAGGTAGCCAACATACCTCCATATAGACCGTGGAGATATGAATGGTGAAAATCTTTTATTTTATATAGACAGTAAAATAACGCCAAGACACCACGGACAAACGATAAGGAAAGATCACCTTCAACATAAGTAACTAGTTATTAAAGTCATTAATACAAAACCAAATAAAAAGTGCAAAAGATTAAAAATAAAAAGTATTATACTAAACACTTGTCTTCACCAAGTGATGTAAGAGACTTAGGCAAACATGGCCTTGATTGTCAAGAACTCTTACGATCAATCTTGGATCCCGAGACGACTCACACACTCTATGATGGACAATGGATGATGGTGGTGGATGATGGTGTTATGGTGGTGATGGGTGGTGGATGAAGTGTGAGAGAGGTGGTGTGCCAAGGGATGAGAGAGAATGAAACCAAGCTCCTCTATTTATAGGCTGAACAGAACGCTGGACACGGCCCCGTGTTCGCTGAACACGGCCCCGTGCCCGTCTGACATTCTCTCTCTTCATTAATTGTAATTGCGAATTACAATTAATGCGCCTGCTGTACTTTCAACACGCCCCCGTGCCCGCTGGGCACGGCCCCGTGGTGAGCAATGGAAGCTTCTACTGGTTTGTCTTTTCTGCTGCTTCCTGGGCACGCCCCCGTGTTCGCTGGACACGGGGCGTGTTCAGACTCTGTTTCTCTTCTCTTTGTCTTGGGAGGTGCCGTTGAGGGTCCGGGCAGTTCACTTTTGTTCCTTTTCTTGTATTTATGGTAGATTTAGTAGTCTTTTTGCTTCTTTTGTGATTTTTAGCTCATTTCATCCTGAAAATACAAAAGGAAGACAAAAACACTCTTTTTCCAACATTAGTACTTAAAAAGGGTTAGTTTTATGCCTTAATTGATGTGTTTTATATGTTGCATTTTACACACATCAGTTACACTACGTGAAACTCATGATTGCACCTCTTATATGCTATGTGAAACTATATGCTACGTGACGCATTCAGGAAAAACAATTTTCCTTAAACAAAACGTTACGATCTAGTCTCTCATCTATTTTTTTTTCTTTTGAATCTTTTCAAAAGTCTTCCTCTTAGATTTCGAGGACGAAATCTCCTAAAGTAGGGGAGACTGTAACCCCCGTCAAAAATCAACCCGTTTCAAAATCCGACCCGCTTTGAATTGTGGACCCTAAACCGTACAAAAATCATGAATTCGTATGCTAATTCGGTAAAATACCCAAAATTTGGGTTAAATCAAATAATTATAATATTTATTATTAATTAAATAATTTAATATTTTAAACAATCCTCTTTCATAGTCAAAATCACTAACTAGGTTAGTAGTTATCAAAGAAACCCACTAACTGAGTTAGAAAACTCAGTTAACTTCAGTTAGGTTCAGTTAAAAAAAAAGGGATCCTTCTTTAAAGGACCGGCCCTTAACAAGACTCGAACCCGCGCACGTCAAACCAAACACAAACATACTAACCACTCGGCCGGGCATGCCACATCCGTTTATTTATGGAAACAATTAAAATTTATGCTCGTTTTCGCATCATTCCTTTTTAAAAGTTGCCGCCCAAGACAAACCGCGTGACAGCTATTTCTTCTTCACCAATTTACAGCAACCTTCCCAATCACCGGATTCGTTTCCTTATTTCTTTCGGTTACCATTTTTTTCGCCAATTATTACCTTTTTCGACCACCCGAGACCTCCTATAAATACCGGGAATTCCCTTCCATCGAAACCGCATCACACCTCGTTCATCTCTCACATTTCGACACCACCGTCAATATTCGCCGGAACCGCTACTGTCATCCTCGCCGGAGAAGGAGATCTGAGTCGCTGGAGTCGGAGCCTTTGGAACTCGCCGGAAGACTCGCCTGAGAAGACGACTCGATTCCGGTATCAAACCGACCCCGGTAACTCCTCCGATTCAATTTTTTTTTCAACTCCCGATTAACAGTTAAAGTTTGTTGTCACTGTTATTGTGTATTAATAATTTGTATCATTATTTAAAATCGGTTATTATTATCATTAATATTTAGTTTATGAACTCAATTACTAATATCATTTTGATAAAATCCAGTTATAATAAATTCAGTTATTATTTTTATACATTCAGAATTAGTATTAACATATTAATCAGATTTATTATTAATCTATATTAACCTGAATTATTATTATTAATATATATTTGTTGTTATTATTAATATATAGTAATCGGAATTTTTACTACTATTATTATTCTTATTATTAATAAATAGAAATCAGTTAATTATTACCAAAATAAATCCCTTTATTATTGTTATTACTAATGTTATTTTTTAACTGTCTATATTAAGGTTATCATTTTAATACGATTATTAATATTAATATCATTACCTTTTATTTATTAATTTATAAATCATGATTATTATTACCATCATTACTACAAGTGATATTATGTAATGAAATAATATCCTAAACGTTATTAATTCCCATTATCACATAAATCATTTTACCAACCTAAATTAACGAATTCCCAATCATAAATAGGGTAAATCTCTTGTGCTTGTTACAACTCTCTTGGATCCAATTCAATCTCTAATCTCTTTTCCAAGAAACGCAACGCAATCTAAGGTGAGTATACTCGATCCAATTTTTGTTTTAAACACATTTGGGTGCAGCATGTATTCCATATTCAAATTACACAACACTTGAGTCTTGTTTTTATCACACTCTGTCCACATTTAAACATGAAACGATTTGATGCTTGTAACCCCACATTCTATGCAACTTGAACGATATTTGAATGCAACTTCAACACTCTTTGAGTGCAACTTCATTTGGATGCAACTTTATTTGAATGCAACTTCAACACTCTTTGAGTGCAACTTCATTTGGATGCAACTTTATTTGAATGCAACTTCAACACTCTTTGAGTGCAACTTCATTTGGATGCAACTTTATTTGAATGCAACTTCAACACTCTTTGAGTGCAACTTCATTTGGATGCAACTTTATTTGAATGCAACTTCAACACTCTTTGAGTGCAACTTCATTTGGATGCAACTTTATTTGAATGCAACTTCAACACTCTTTGAGTGCAACTTCATTTGGATGCAACTTTATTTGAATGCAACTTCAACACTCTTTGAGTACAACTTCATTATATGCAACTTGAATGATATTTGAAAGCAACTTTAACAATGTTGAAAAGTGGTAGCTAGTGTCATCGTCTTCATGTTGGATATTGAGCAACTTCAAAACTTGTTTTATTCTACTATGCTATGTATCAAACTTGTATACTCGCCAACTTTTTGTTGATTTTATTTTAATACATGTTGCAAGTTGATAGACAAGATGATGAAGAAGCAAGTTAGGGTGGACTAGAAACTCACCTAGAAAATAAACTATGTTTGAAATTTGATTTATGTTTTGATCATGTTGAACAATGTATGACATTTTAGGGATTTATGAAATGAATTTAATTTATATTGTCACAATAGTGTTATGTTGTTTTGAGCAATTTGTTCGTCTCATCCCGATGTTTCCGCCATCGGTTGGGGTGTGACAGGTTGCACCTGAAAAACACTGGATGATATGCCAGAGGCAGGATTCTTGATTGCGAACATATTTAATGTGATCGTTCATTTTTTATCTCAAGAAAAAAGAAACAGTTCTACTTGTTTTTCGCTTTGGAGAGGCCCTCATGAGTTCCCAGAAAAAAATAATTACAATTGCACACGTGAATGGTAACCATTTTATAATGGTAGAATTGCAAGGAGAGTATCCAATTGCCAGCACAAACGACCTATGGAAATTAATGAGAGAAAATGATGCAGCTGGCTGGGAGAATATATTTGAATCACGTCAAAATATGTATAATTCTTGGATAGCACAACCTGCTACATTTTCTGTCAGTAGCGGATCCAGGATTTTTTTCCTATGGGTTCACTTTTTTGGGAGATCAAATTTTCACAACATTCGTTATAATTTTCGGGTCGGGCCGGGTCACGGAACAGAATAAAGACATAAATTTCATATCAAATTTCTATTAGCATTAGTCCAAAATTCAGGGTTTCAAAAAAACTAAAATTGCTAAAGAGCCTAAATCAGGTTTTAAGATCTAAATCAGGTTTTATTACAAAAAAAGATATAGATATTATGCTTGGGCTGGGATTCGAACAAAAAACATATAGATATTATGCTTGGGCTGGGATTCGAACTAGCAAACACAGGCATGGAAAGCAAGTTCCAAACCAGTGGACTACTTGACATTTTTTTGTCATGGTTTAAACTACATAATTTATTTATGGGTTCACTTTTTATTTTTTATATAGTTTTCTACTAATAATTCGAAACCGAATGGGTTCCTAGGAACCCGTACTTTTCTATATAGGTCCGCCCCTGTTTTCTGTTATAGATTAAAGATCGGTATGTAAATTATTAAATGATATTAGTTTTGTAAAAAAGTACTTATTTTTATATAACTTTTGTTACAACTATAAATATAATTTGATAAATTATAACAATTAAAGAGTAATAATAAATAATATATCATTACTACTACTATTAATAATAATAATAATAATAATAATAATAATAATAATAATAATTAAATAAATAAATTAGAAGTGCATACTTCTTTTACCTATTTAGTTATAATAATAACGAGTTAATTACATAGTTAGTCCCTGTCCTTTGCACAAAATAACATACTTAGGTACTAATAGTTTAAAATCACCTTCTAGGGTATTAACTTTTCATTTTGTAACGTTTGGAGGTATTAACTTCTAGGGTATTAACATAGTAAGTCCATGTGGTTTGCACAAAATAACATACTTAGGTACTAATAGAATGTGATTTTAAACCTACAAATAACGTTAATACCTCCAAACGTTACAAAATGAAAAGTTAATACCCTAGAATGTGATTTTAAACTATTAGTACCTAAGTATGTTACTTTGTGCAAACCACAGGGACTAACTATGTAATTAACTCTAATAATAACTAATAAACAAACAATAAATAAGTAATAATTAAAAAAAAGACAACTAAAAGACAAAAAAAGACTAAAAACGAAATAAAAGTTATTGATGGATGTGATGTTTTTGTAGGGGGGAGGGCAGGGGTGTAATTAGTAAGACCATGGGGTATGGTGGGGCTTGGGTTGGGACTTGGGCATTTGGTGACATGTGGAATTGGAGGTCCCCCACCGCCTGGTTACGTGTCCGCGGGGTATGGCGGAGCGTGGGTTGGGCTTGGGTTGGGTGCACCGGTGGCATAAATTAAAAAAAAAATTACAAAAAATTAAAAAAAAAACACACAACATTTATAAAAAAAAACCTACAACTTCATTAAAATTTAAAATTACATAATCCTAAAAATTACATAATTTATAAAAATTACAAAATAAACCTAGAGCGTTAAATAAATTTCAAATATATAGAGGATTGTTGGGAGACCGGGGTGGCGGTTTGGTGGTATTGAGGGGACCGTTTGAATTTTAAAATTCAAAATTTGAAATTTTGACCGCCTGACGTGGCGGGGTGAGCAAATGATAGCCCGCCAGCTCGCTTGGCCATAACGCCCCACGCCCGGCTTGAAAGCCAACCCCCAAGGGGCCACGCCCCAACCCAAGCCCACCCGGAATGGTGCCTTGGACGTTTTACCCCAATCCACGCCCCAACCCAAGCCCCATACCCCATGACATAAAGAAGGGGGGTGTAAATAGAATGGACCCAAATTTTCACCACCATGATAAAGAAGACAGGTCTTGGAACAATAAATATTTCAAGATCATGTATATATAAATCTTTTATATAAAGTAAAATCAATAATATGATGGGGGTAATTTGAATATGTGGACAGTGATTTGAATAAAAAGTAAAAATAAAAACTATCTAAAGTACAACCAATAATTTGATGGGGTAATATAAAAATGATCTAAGATCATTCTCATCCAAGCCATCAAAATATGTGAGGGGTAGTTTTTATATTATAAAGGGTATAAAAAATAGTTGTGAGTGGAGGAGAGAGAAAATGTTACTGTTCATCTGTATATTTGGGGGGACACTGTTCACCCAGTATAATTTTTTTAATATATATTGAAAGTGGTTGTGAGTGAAGGAGAGAGAAAAATGTAATGATAATATTATTTAATTGAAAAGGAGAAAGAAAAAGTATTTGTTTTTAGTGAAAATATATTGATATAGGAGTTGTTTTTTAGTGGAATGTATGTATAATTTTATGTCATGGATTGGATGAGAATGCTCTAAAGTACAACCAATAATTTGATGGGGTAATTTGAATATGTTCGCAGTGATTTGAATATAAAGTAAAGCGTAAATTATAAAACTCGTCTTTAATGTTGATAACAGATTCTAAAGTGTGTCTTTTGTTTTTAAAAAGTAAAAAAGCGTATTCAATGTTTGTAAACCTTGCACATTATGTCTTTTAATCTCAACTATGTTATTTTTTCATGGTTAAATCAGACCAAGTGTACCCCACATGAGAGTATTTTGGTTATTTTACCCTAAACATTAAAATAAATAATAAAAAAATAATAAACAAAACAATTTAAAAAAACATAAATATAACCCCCCCCCCTCTCTCAATTCTGCCCAACCTCCCATTCTTTCTCTCTGACACCACCTTATTAGATAATATTATCATACTAGGATTACGAGTGTAATGCAGACCCTAGATACCTTATGAGCCCATGGGCTCATAATAATAACCGTAATATCCAATACACCTAACATCCATCTCCACCACCATCAACCACCACCCCACCTCCACCACCACCACCACCGCCGTCACCTCAACTCCACCTCTACCAACCTCCACCTTCTCCACAGAAGCACTCCACGAACTGAAACACAATAAAGAAGAAGGGGCCCCATAGATCCCAATCTCGCAACGCTTTTCCCGGACCTTCAAACTTTTGCACCTTACAGTTTATGTTGAAGAAATAAACATTTACCATATAAGTTGATATCAATTGTGCATTGGTATCACAACAGAGATGATAAAGACGTATTGATTTCAGTTAGGAATGGTAAAAATGTAACAATTATGGGTTATGGTTATGGTGCGGGATGGGTTGTGATTTTTAAAAAGAAAAGTGTAATAGAAATGAAAAAGGCACTATTATTCTTATCTTATTTCTAAAACTCACTTAGCAAAGCTGACTTTTTAGTATGTATGTCAGGTTGAAAAATGTATAGTACAGTGATAAGATGGTTGGCTCCCTAGCGAGATCATGAGGCTACCCGACTTCTTGTGAACTAGTATCACTAGTTATGTAGTTTTGCTTGAATTATTGGATACAAATTATGTTTTGTGTTGTTCATATTGTGCATGTTGAATGTTTTCGCTTCCATGGATTTTTTAAGTTTGATAATTATGTATAATATGAATTACCGGCTGTGATATCTCTCAAGTTTGGGGCCTTGCAATTTAAAAGATTGATTCTTTCTAAAGTAGCTAACAACTACTTTTCTTTAAACCATCGCCATCTTCAGCATTCACTAGCTTCTTCGCACTTGTTAATGCTCCTAGCACCCCCTTTATGTTGTGTGTTACACATGATGATAGAACAATAACTCATGATTCTCGGTTTCCATTGTAGATATGCATAGAGGATGTGTTGTATTGCTTGAGAGGGTGTACGTGAGGGTGACATGGCACGTGAGTCACGCATGAACACCACGCCCTCATGCGTGAGAGCTTGCGTGAGGTTGTTCACGTAGCCCATGCACGTAAGATTGGAGATCAATTTATTTTTTTGACTGTAGGGCCCCTCATAACTGTTTTACAACAGTGTAAATCAATTCAACATTCGCCTATTTTAGTTAACCAAAACCATCGCAAGAGAGAACCGGTAGCCCTTTCTTTTTCACATCATCATCTTCACGGGCTCCCCCCCCTCCCTCCCTCCCTCCTCACCCGTAAAGAAGGTTTTTGACATTCTGTCTTATCGTCACATCAACTCACCCGCATCGTTCTCTTCCACGAGCCATGGTTCCAATGACGGATCCTAATTTGAAGATGATCTAAATCTATGCTTTTATAGATATCGTTTTTTCATGATTAAACATAACCATTTAGAATATTGTCTAAAGGTAGCCCGTAAAGATATGTGACACGATATAAAAATTACCTAATTTGCTCCGTAACATGAAAATAACATATCCCTAACACATGTTATTTTCAAATAACAAGAACTGCATAAAAACATATCGTTTATCCACTTATAAACTCATACTCATGTAATTATTATTATTATTTTTTTTGGTTTTTACAAATTCATACCACTCACATGTGAAAACATATAGAATAAACATGCGAATAAACATTATATTGACCATATATTCACTCGTGTATACACTACATTCTTTAATAATACATGTATTTTAGAGTAAACTGCTAAAATCGTCCATGTGGTTTGACTCAAATTGTTAGATCAATCCAAAATCAACTTTTTTTTGCTAAAAGAGTCCCTGAGCCTAGTTTCTGTTGCTATTTCAGTCCAATAAATTAACACCGTTAGAACCTCCGTTAATGAATGGGTAAAACTGCTAAATTCGTCCCTGAGGTTTGTAGGATCGCGATCTGACCCGAATGAGTCGTTCAGAGGGGTCTTACTCTGTTTTAGGTGCGGAAAACAAGAAACAAAGCTAGAAACAGCTGATTCTTCACTTTAACTACTGATTGTATTCATTAGAATGCAATTACAGTCAGTCTTCACACCGGCAACACTTCGGCGTGGAATACAAGGCAACCAATACCTGATTTCGCTCAACATGACCTATATATACTATTCTGATTTCGCCCGAACATGCACAGGTCCATAGGAGCGAAATCATCACTTTGTGATTTCGCCCAAAATCACCCAAGAAACCCTAGGAGCGAAATCAGACACTAAACACACTAAACTTTCCTTTTTTCTCGTACAAGGTGCCCTAATCTATACAATGCAATCTAAGACTCGATACAAGACGAAGTCGACAGATGTATGTACCAACAGACTCCCCCTCAGATGTTGACGAGTCGTCCATCGAGTCTTTGACAATGTCATGTCTTCACTTCTTCAGTCTTGATCAGTCTCTGGGCTTCTCTCTTTCTATCTTCATCAACAGACTCCCCTTTAACAATTTGCTGGCATTTCTTCGTTCTTCAGCAATATCTGCTTCAGGATCGTTGTATGGCTTTCACAGGTCCAAGATTATTGCCTGGCTTTAACTTTGACCACTGCTTTTAATTTCCAAGATCGAAACTTGAACTATAGTTCTGTTTACGATCGATGGCCTGGCTCATACTTTGACTTTCAGAAACCTGGCTTTCTTCAATCAGAGTCCTCAGGTATCGTAACCTGGCTCTCGTTCAGCTTAGATCTCAGGATTGAATTAACCTGGCTCAACTTGACCTGCATAAACTCTACCTCAAAGTAAGATTTACATTTAACAATTTGAGTATAAATGTATACACCAACAATGACTCCCTCTAAAAAAAAACTTCCTCTTTGATAAACCACTTGTTGATTAAAAAAAAAAATTGATGTTCAAGACACACTCCCCCTCACAACAATGTCATCATGTTTAGTACTCGGAATTTTGACAATCAGCTTTCCAACATCAGTTGTCGAAAATCTTTTTGACTTTTTCAAACTTTATGCTAAAATACACACAAAATCTTTTTGGATTTTCTTGAAAGAAAGTAAATGCAGAAATGAAATGTTTACAGACAATATTTTTTTTGTGAGTTTTGCGTAAGAGGATCATATCAGTTATTGAGACATGTCACTAACATCGTTAAGCTGCGATTTCATTTTAAGTTTTAAACAATTCACCTAGATTGTCACTATATTGATCCACTTAAACTTTCACACAAAGTTCAACTGATCCGAGATACGATGTTAATGTTTTAATTTCTTGAACTTATCTGTGTGTCCCACTTCTTGAATATACTCCCGTATCCAGATCCCAATATTCAGTCTTACAGGTGAGTATACCACAGCTGATATCTGTTTAGGGGTTAATTGCGAGGACCGTGAGAGCTCAGGTCGATACTTCCGTATACGCAGAGAGATGACGGCTTCGACTTTTCGGTGTGTCCCCTTTAGAGGATCTTTTGATTACAACAGCAGTGACTATCAATTTTATTGTTTCATCGACATGCTGAGGGCGAAGCTATGTTTCAAGCTTTTGCGGAAAGCATTATCCGGGGACTAGGTCAATACTTCCATACAGCAGAAGTCCCGGGATAATACCCCAGATATCACTGAGCATAAAGACCTAGTATCTCAGAATAAGGGACCTTTCAAACAAGATTTCAGGGGTTACCTATATATTCAAGAAGTTGTTACCCACAGAATAACCAAGTTTGAAATTTTAGGTTTATATCTCGTCACAATTTACTAAATGAGTAAAAATCTACTGGCATATCTTCAGTGAGATTGTTTATCACATTTTATCTTTCCAATTCTTTAGCATGTTGTGACAGTTCACTGATGTACTATCATTTCCTCTTTTTCACAGCAAAACTCATTTTTTTGGTTTTATCATGTTTTTGGCTTTTTCAAATTTTCTAATGTTTTTGGATTTTCTGAAAATTTTTACTCCCCCTAAAATTCTAACACATTAAAGATAAATTTGAAAACAACTAAGCTCTTGACCCACATGAAACATAAAATGTAAAACAAACTATACAGAAACTTTAACAACTGACATCGAGCCGCCTCAAATCGCCATTCACTAGGCATAAACAATCCGAGCTCCCCCTTTCAACAAACCATTTTCTCATTTAGATTTCAAAACACTTAAGTTTGTTTTAATCAAAATGATTTTTCCGGAAAATGAGTTTGTTTTTACCACTTGTAAGTTTACCACTTGTTAAGAATGGGGATATGGTTCATCATCTTGTCTATCAATCACATATGTAGTAAATCAAGTACAACTTAATGTCTCTAATTTACCATTTGCAGTTCAGCAACCTCTGTACCAATTGTAAAAATACACACAATACTAATTGTAGGAATGTTACGTCTACATAAACCGTTTTACCAATCAGAATGTCGATTCCTGCTTTGCACTTACCGACCTGGAAGCTCCGGCGTAGTCCTTCAACCTATAAAAATTCAAACATTTTTCAAATTCATTCAACTCTCATAAAACATGAATGATGCCGATTCCTGATCCACAATTACAAACTTGGGATCTCCGGCGTAGTCATAATACTTCAAGGAAAACAAACTTCCATCCAAGTCTTTTCAGACTTGATGGTTTTCAATTCTTGCGCAGTAGGGTTGTAAGTTGCCTTTTTAGTTGCATAAAAATCTTTAACCCCCTTTGCTTTCCCATTCAGCATTTTCCCAAAAATTTTCTTTACATTCCCATTGAATGTTTTCTCGACATCAAACTTAGTTTTCTCTGTGTAAAACTGATTCGAGATTTCAACCTTTCCAACTTTCTGTTTAACCTCTTCAAACTTCGGTGATGGAAACTCATCTTCATTCACCGAAACTTTCACTTCAACCTGTGGCTCTTCTGGCTTTGTGAAACCAGGTTCATCGCCGACATTCTCATCAACCTTTTTAACAATCCACACTTGGTTGTCTTTCTCTTTCTTTTTGTAAAAATTCTTTTTAGAACACTCACCAACCTCATAAGTTGAGTTTTCAAAAATTTTAAATTTTTCGATTGGTGGTTCAATATCAACAATATTTTCTTTCAATTTCTTAGAAACTCCCTGTTTTGTTTTGGCATTTTTCGGACAGTTCCATGCAATGTGACCAGCTTCTTTGCATTTGTAACAGGTTCGAGTCTCTCTTGAATGCAACACTCCAGTTCCATTCTTCTTCTTTTCAGCAAGAAACTCTTGGTTTGATTGTCTCCAGAACGGTTTCTTCTGTTCCTCTTCTGCACTTCCACCTGACACAAACTCTGTTTTTGTTTTAGAATTTTTCTCATTTTTATAATTTTCTGGTGGAATAAAACCTAAACATTTCTTTTTGTAGCTACGATTTTGGTTTGATTTCTTTTGAAAACCAAAACCAGAATTGTAACCCTTTTTCTTGTTTAAACGTTGTTGAACTCTTGAAGTGTACTTTTTAGGTTTTCCAGTAAGATTTAAATCTTTTATTTCAGAAATATTAATTTCTGTCATTTTGAAAACCTTTTTGATCATGTCAAAACGAACACTTCTTATTGGAAACTCTTTGTCAGAGTATAATTTGTCAAAATCATTTAAAGTGTATGCGACTTCAAATGTTTCATCATCCAAATTTGCTTTTGATAACAAAAATTCTTTACTGTAAGACCGTTTGACTGACGAACTTGACCCTCCAGATTCAGACTTTGACTCAGACTCCTCATCAGTATCCAACACTTGATCGACCACCTTTTTGATTAACTCAGACTCATGATCAGTGTCAGACGAGGTAAACGTGATGTCAATGTTTTCTGGTAATACGTCAGTTGTGTCAGTTTTTAGCTTTATATTGACTGCTTTTTCAAGTTGCTCCTCGTTTGGTTTTCTAGGAGAATACCCTTCCCAAATTGGAGGCGGACACTTGTTATAGCTAACAGTCGGTTTCTTACCAGTATCCTTTTTCTTCGGCTTGTCCTCTTGAAAAGCTTCCATACCTGCAACCAGTGTTGTAAAAGTTGCTAGGCGATCCCTAGTCGGCCGACTGGGGAGTTGGGAGTAATCGGAGTACTCGGAGAGTACTCGGGGAGTACGCGGACATGGTAAATATAAAGAAAATTAATTGTTATATATTATTTATGTGTTAAAATAAGCATAATTCATGTCAACTGAGTATAATTTAAAATGAAACATGTTTAAAGTTCAAATATTCTGAATACAAGTCCGACTAGTCTGAGTACAAGGCCGAGTAGTCCGAGTACAAGGCCGAGTATGCCGATTTTGACCGAGTTTGACCGATTAAAAGTCAACAAACCACGTTCACCGCCTAGACCGACTAGGCCGACTACGTCCGACTAGGCGCCGAGTAGGCCGACTAGGCACCGAGTACTCCCGAGTAATCCCGAGGCCGACTAATTGAGACCGCCTAGGAGGAAGTCGCCTCGGAGGGGGTCCGAGGACCGAGTACTCGGCCGAGTAATCCGACTTTTACAACACTGCCTGCAACAGTTGGGTAAATACGATCAATGAGATAATCAGAACTAGAATAACTTTGTAGTAAACGTCTAATTCTCTCATTCTCAATCTTTTCTGTCTCCGACTCTTGCTTCCACTTAGCACTCTCTTCGATGTAAAAGTTGATAGCTTTCTGCTTTGTCATCATTACAGCATTCATCATCGTTAGTGCTTGTTCTCTTTCTGAATTTGTCTTTTGGAGACCAATTAGTGTTTTGTTCAAGACATCATAAGATTCTTTCACATAATTGAGATTGAACAGCAACCGCTCCTTCTTCTTTTCATACTCAGCAATTATTTCATTATTTGCTGCACATTCTTTGCAATCTTCAAGACACTTTTCACAAGGCTTGACAACTTCAACAATCTTTTCAACTTCGATTGTTTTCACCACTTCAACCACCTTTTCTGCTTCAGTCACCTTTTCAGCTTCAGCAATCTCCTCAGTAGCACTTTCAACATTTTCATTTTGAACAACATCTTCAGATTTCATTTGTTGTTGTTCTTTAGCAGCTCGTTTCTCCTTCAGTTTCTCCAAGCGATCTGCAAAATAGAAATGAAAACTTTCAGGAGAAAGATGAGATTTTGCAACATTAATATGTTTTTCCTCCTCATCATCACTACTACTATCAACAGTTGGTGACTGATCAAACTGTACAGATTTTTCAGAACTAGCATCTGATAAACCAGAATCAGATGGTGTTTGATCAAAAACAACTTCCTTTTCTGAACTAACATCATTATGTACACTCTCATCTGAACTTTGTGAGCTTTCTGTTGATGCACGTAATGTCTATCGCCTTCGTCAATCCGAGTCGTAGTGAAAAGCCGAAAGGAATCAAGCGCGTAATGTGTTATTTAGTTAGAAATGGCAAGGTGGCAAACTTGTAATTAATGATAACTATCATTAAAGTGCCTTGACCATATAAATAGAGATTATGTCACTAGTTTAAGTTAGTTCTTTGAAGAGTTCTTGGAAGAGTTTAGTAGAAGACTTGGAGAGGAGACTTTCTAGAGAGAGAAAGTAGAGAGAGAAAGTAGTGTAAACGTGAGATCTTGTACCGAAGCACCAAATCTATCAATGAAATCACGTTAGTAGTACGTTATCGTGTGTTCCGTCACATTCGTTCACAGATTCCGCACGTGAAACGTTCGTTACGCAATCGAACGGTCACAAAACCGGTCCTACAAGTGGTATCAGAGCTAGGAGCTCGATTGCTTGATCAAACACGTCGTTCTCGTACAGATTTCAGCGTATTCAGAGCCAAATCAGATCCAATTTCATCGATTTCATCATTTTCTACTCATTTCTTACGGTTTTTACGGAAATTCGACAAATTGAACGTGTTTTCACGGTCCGTTTCGTCTGATTTTTGGATATGTTGTGCGCATAGACCCGATCTAAAACCCTACCAAGTTTCAGCTCGAAATTCCAAGCCGTTTTGGAGAAATTGCAGATTTTCGGTCCGAATTTGCGTAAACTTTCAGCTGTGAATCGCTTATGTGGCACTATTGAGGATCGCTTATTTGGAATTAGTATGGTTCGCTTATGTGAAAAGTGTTGAATCGCTCATAAGACATTGGGTTGAATCGCTTATACGTACAAGTGTTGGATCGCTCAAACAGACTTTGGGTTGAACCGCTTATATGAACCTTTTAGTGTGACACGTGTGAACCGCTCAAAAATTATAATATGTGGATCGCTTTTTAGTCAGGTTTTGGTCCGCTCAAAAGATTTGAGGGTCGCTTATTAGTCACCTTCTTCACTTGATTATCTGAATCATTACAGGTTGTCGGCACCGCCCAAGCTAGACCCAACCACGTTATAAAGCTCACTTAAAGTGGTTGTAAGTTGTTTTTGTTTGAAGTGCACCGCCCAATCAACCCAATCACTATACAGGTTCGCTAAGGCTGCACGTGAACATCTGAGTGGCCTAATCAAAATCAAATTAAGTGAAGGTGTCAGCTAAGTGGTTTTTGAGGTCCTATCAAAGGGCTTTAAACATAGTGCATTATTTGGCCCAATGGAAACCCTTTATTGCACCGCCCAGTAACTCACCGATCCATTACCTATTTGAAGTTAATTGTTGCCGTCTTTTGCACCAATCCCAGCTTTAAGTCACTGACTTGTATTGATTGTTGAGTTGTTGTGTTGCCCTTGTGACCCAATCCCATATTTTTGTGCAGCCCATAAAGCCCAATCAGATCATTCTTGTTGCTTGAAGTTCACCGCCCCATTAATTCTTAGGCCCAATCAGCTGTGTGTTTGCTATTTTTACTGATATTTTTACTGATCGTTTATTTGTGTATTTGCAGGAAAGTCGAAGTGATTAGTGGTCACCAGATTTTCATCAATCATATATTCATTAGATTTTTGCTTGTGTGAAATCTTTTTCATTGATTGAAAATCTGTCGCTGTGTATTTCTCATTACCGAATCATGGATATGGATTTCTTTAATATGACTCAAGAAACACTTGATAAAAGAAATGTATTAAAGAAAGAATTTGATTCATTTTCAGGTTATCCAGGAGAAAACACTAAGGATATCATTGGGAGATATAGACTTCTTGTTCATTCAATGACTGAAATTGGTATAGCTAAAGAACCAGCAGAATGGGTTGAAAAATTTGTCAGTGCTTTACCGAAAGAAGAATGGGAAGATTACATATTGAACCTGAAGAGTTCTGGAGAATTTTTTCAACTGACGATTTGTTCACTCGTTGAAAGAATTGAAGAACAGATGAGGATTAATGATGAAAAGAAGAAAAACCAAAATGGTGATCAAAGGGCAAAGGAAGAAAAGGCTTCAAAAGTTGGAGAATCTGTGAAGAATGCATCAGTGTGTTTCAAATGTGACAACTTTAAGACTTATAATGACAAACTCGAAAAAGTTGCAAAAAGTTTGGCATTGGAGATCAAGAAGTTGACAGATGAGAAGCAAGCTGATGATAAACAGATTCTTATGATTCAGGAAATTTGTGAGAAACTGAAAGTTGAAAATGACAAACTGTTGGGTAATTTGAACAGTTTGACATCAGAAAACAAGGTTTTGAAAGAGAAAGAAAAAGACTTTGAAAGCAAAAAGAAATCCTCAGAAAATGAAGATTTTTGGATAAAAATTGGAAAACAAAATTTTGAAAGAAAAAGAAAAAGTTTTTGAAAATGAAAATCAAAAATTGAAAAAGATTTTCAAAAACAAATCAAGATTTTAGAAGATGAGAGAGATATTTTTGGTAAAGATAATCTTGAAAAACAAATTGCAATCAATTCTTATCTTGCTAAAATCATTCAGCTTGAAAAAAAGCTAAAATTGACCATATTAAAATTACTGAATTAGAAAGTAAGTTGAAAGGTTTTGTGACTTCTGTACCGTATGTTTGTCCAGAATCGATCAATGAAATTCCAATAAGTGACAATGTCACAAACTTTGACAATGTCAAAGTTGAAGATTGTGATGAGAAATCTGATGATGTAAATACAAAAATTGAAAAACAAAAATTGTTTTTAGAATTAAATGAAAAATTCAAAAATACTGTTTTGCAATCTACTGAAATAGGTGAATGTTCAAAGCAGGAACCTGTTAAGAAGAGTGTAGAACAAAAACAAACAGGTAAAAATTTGAAAATTGTTCAAAACAAAAATAAAAGCTCATCAGATCAATCATCTAATCGCAATCAAAAAGTAAAAAAATTGAAAAACGAAAACTCAAAAATTGTTGGTAATGAGTGGTGCAGGTTTGACCACAGTACTCAAAAGCAAAATCCAACAATCAAGAAGAGGAAGGAGTATCACCACGCCAGACAATGCTTTGATCTAAGCGTTTGGTATGAAAATGGTGATGGGCATGATAACAGAGTGTGTTACCAATGCGGTTATCAAGGACACATTGCTGTTAACTGCCAGAGACAGAGATTTGAAACGAGGAGATGCTATAACTGCCTAATCAAAGGTCATATTGCCAGAGATTGCCCAAGGAAATCAAGTGAAAGATTGAGGGTTAATTCTCAGAAATTGGCAAAGAAACCAGTCCCTGTCAAGCCCAAGGAACTGAAAGTTTCAGAACAGAATGACAAAGAACAGAAGGTTCAAGAACCTAAAGTTCAAGAAAAGAAAATGAAGCTTTCACAAGGGCAAAAAGACAAACTGCGAAAAAAGAGGAAGAAGGCCAGAGAATATCTGGAGAAGATTTTGTCCTCGGGTTCACCCGACAGATCAAAGAAGAGTGCTGATGAATCGATTCACTCGACAACAAAGTCAAGTAAACCGAATTCGTCAGATGCAAATCTGAGGACAAAAGAGGAGATAAAGAAGAAGGAGAAAAAGGTCAGCGATGAATCTGACATGTCGAAGTCAGACAAGCCACCTTCAGGCGATGAATCTGACATGTTGAAGTCAGACAAGCCACCTTCAGGCGATGAATCTGACAGGTCAAAGTCAGACAAGCCACATTTTGGTAATGATTCTGGTTCTTTAAAACCAGAAGAGCCAGTTGTTGAGGTAAAAACTATCAAACCCAAGGCTGGTCAGGCTTGGGTGGATCTTTTCAAGTAAAAAACCCTGACTTGCCGGAGTTCCCAGGTTGGTAAGCGTGGAACATGAATTGGCACATTTCTTGAGAAATTTCACTCTGGTGATTTTTCGTCCTTCAAAAGATAAATCAGGGACATTAAGTTGTACTTGATTCATCTTTCCTACAAGTGGTAATTTGAAAAACAATGTGATGAAACCCCGAATTTGTGAAATGACACACAAAACTAATTTTCCGGAAAAACCATTTTGATTAAAACAAACTTAAATGTTTTGAAATCACAATGGGAAAATAGTTTGTTGTGAGGGGGAGTTCTGATTGTTTACGCCAGGTGGATTGAGAATTGAAGTGATTCTCATCAAGTTGTCAAGTTTGTACAGTTTGTTTCAAATTTTCTCAGAAAATCAAAATTGAAACATATTTTGATTTTAGGGGGAGAAAAATTTAAAAAAGAATTAGAAAATTTGAAAATTTTAAAAAAATTAAAAAATAAACATTGAAAAAGTCAAATCCGAGTCGTAGTGAAAAGCCGGAAGATATCAAGCGCATAATGTCGTATCTAGATAGAAATGGCAAGGTGGCAAACTTGTAATTAATGATAACTATCATTAAAGTGCCTTGACCATATAAATAGGAGCTTATGTTATGATTTTAGTTAGACTTTTGGAAGAGTTTAGTAGGAGACTTGGAGGAGAAGACTTTCTAGAGAGAGAAAGTAGAGAGAGAAAGTAGTGTAAACGTGAATTCTTGTACCGAAGCGTCAAATCTATCAATGAAATCACGTTAGTAGTACGATAGTGTGTGTTCGGTCACGTTCGTTCACGGATTCCGCACGTGAAACGTTTGTTAGTGCAGTTGTCTGTCGACTACATCTTCGTTCGAGTCTTAAAGAGAGAGAAAGTCAAGTCGCTATGAGTTTCGCTACGAGATTGACTACGGCAATATCCAAGGGGGAGATTGTTGATGCACGTAATGTCTATCGCCTTCGTCAATCCGAGTCGTAGTGAAAAGTCGAAAGGAATCAAGCGCTTAGTGCAGTTGTCTGTCGACTACATCTTCGTTCGAGTCTTAAAGAGAGAGAAAGTCAAGTCGCTATGAGTTTTGCAACGAGATTGACTACGGCAATATCCAAGGGGGAGATTGTTGATGCACGTAATGTCTATCGCCTTCGTCAATCCGAGTCGTAGTGAAAAGCCGAAAGGAATCAAGCGCGTAATGTCTTATTTAGTTAGAAATGGCAAGGTGGCAAACTTGTAATTAATGATAACTATCATTAAAGTGCCTTGACCATATAAATAGAGATTATGTCACTGGTTTAAGTTAGTTCTTTGAAGATTTCTTGGAAGAGTTTAGTAGAAGACTTGGAGAGGAGACTTTCTAGAGAGAGAAAGTAGAGAGAGAAAGTAGTGTAAACGTGAGATCTTGTACCGAAGCACCAAATCTATCAATGAAATCACGTTAGTAGTACGTTATCGTGTGTTCGGTCATATTCGTTCACGGATTCCGCACGTGAAACGTTCGTTACGCAATCGAACGGTCACAAAACCGGTCCTACACTTTCATCACCACTTTCTGAACTTTTATCAGAAACAACAGACTCTTCCTCCACACTCTTCACAGTCTCACCAACAGACTTCATCCATGTGGCAAACATGTCTGGTTCTCTGACAATCTTAGCGATGAAGGCTTTGAATTCTCCTTTTTCATCAACAAACATATCCCAGCTGAAGCCTTCAGATAGTCTTTCATCATCTTGATCGACTAAACATGCTTTGCTTTCAGGTGATATGTAGTTGTTCCAGTTAAAATCCACCAAACATGCTCTCTTAGAATCTTCAATCTTTCTACCATGAGCCGTCTGTGAATCTTGTTGTTGACCAACCTGCTGATAAATGGCTTTCCGGTAGTAATCGTCTTTTCCAAACGGATTCTGAGCTCCACTAGCTTCCCTGTTCTTGCACTCTCGCTTGAAATGGCCTTTCTCTCTGCATCGAAAACAAGTAACTTTAGATTTATCAAAACCTAAAGTAGATACATGAGCATCGAGAAAGTCATTTCTTCTAGTAATAAGTTTGAACTTTTCAGCTCTTATGAGAACACTCGCTAGACACCATTTGATATCCATTAATTCCATCTCTTCGGAGTCTATTTGATTGTAATCCTCTTTGGTGAGCATAGGATTCCCGATTCGACCAGCAACTAGAACCTCATAAGATAACAACACAGAACCGAGTAAAGCCATGTGGTCTTTTGCAGTTTCTTCAGAAAAAACTTTGACCCTCTGGAAGATTTAAAGCGATGTTGCACTGAATCACATAACCATTTCCTGTCTTTGTACTCTGAGAGTGAAAACTTGTAGTTGACTCTTTCGGATTGACACTTAGAAATGATGAGAATCCATTACTGCTGTTGTTTGAATCCTGATCAACCTTTTCTATTGAATCCCCAGCACTAAATGCAGTCTGGATTTTAGGACTTCTCTCAGCTTCTGGAACCGGAACACTACCTTTGTAATACATCTTTACGTCCTGTTGACCACTTGGACTATTCATCCTAGCGATCTTCTGCTGTTCCAAATCCTGACTCTCAATCTTTCAATAAAATGAGAAATCGTTAGCCCATCATAAACACCCGTATTCTTCAGAATCATCAAATACGTTCCCCACTCTTTCTGTGGTAACGCATCAGCTAACTTGTCTACCCACTCTTCACGATCTTTTGTAATACTCAGCATTGACATGGATCACACTAAGTGGCAGTAACGTTCAATCAGCTTCTTCGTATCCTCTCCCGGTAGACTACTGAACAAATCAAACTCTTTCTTAAGCAACGCCTTCTTGCTCTTAATCATGTTCTCACTACCCTCAAACTTAACACGAAGAGCATCCCAGATTGACTTTGATGTTTTGTCATGCTGTAGTAGAATGAAGATGTCTTCTTTGATAGCTTGTTGAAGTAGACTGATCATCATCTTCTCAGCTTTATACATAATCCGTTCTTGATCAGTAAACTCTGATAAATCTTTGATAATCTGCAAATCTGTTCGAGGCAACACATATTTCTTCAGAATACATTCCCACGACCTAAGATGGTTTGCCTGAACCCAGTTTTTGAATCTGTCTTTCCACCCGTAGTATTCTTCAATACTCATCAGTTTTGGGGGCTTTTGGGTGGTTCCCGTCTCATTTTCCAAACTCATGGCTTGAGCAATGGCAGCCGGAGCAGACGGTGTTGCAAACGCGTTGTAAAACTCGTTATCCATGATTTGTCAACACTTTGTTCAAACACAGTGACTTTGGAGCGAAATTAAACTCAAAACAGCCTGGAGCGAAATTAGACTACAATTTGGAGCGAAACCTCAGATTCTGTATCTCAGGAGCGAAATCACACTCAATTTTGGAGCGAAATCAACTATAATTGACACCCTGGAGCGAAATTAGAAATTCTTAGGAGCGAAATCAGACAGATGGTATCCCTAGAGCGAAAACAGGATGAGTGCAGGAGCGAAATCAGACTGTAATGGACTTCTGAAGCGAAATCAGGTTGTTTGGGCAGCTTGGAGCGAAATCAGGCTCTAATCTTGAGCAAAATCAGAAGTTTATGAGCGAAATCAAAGAGTGTCCTTTCGAGCGAAATCAGCTCGGAGGTCAATTTGGTCAATTTTTAATCCGATTTTAGGTGTGAAACTTTCCAGGGTTTATTAATGTCCAATTGTCTATAGTCTGTGAAGTTTCGAGCAAGTTTTGACCGGTAAATATCGATCTGGTGAAGAAAGAAGGTGTAGAAGTAAGAAAACTTGATGAATTCCAGCTAATCTCTGCAGAACTCCTCCTCCTGTGCTCTGATACCAATTGTAGGATCGCAATCTGACCCCGAATGAGTCGTTAAGAGGAGTTTTACTCTGTTTCAGGTGCGGAAAACAAGAAATAAAGCTAGAAGCAGCTGATTCTTCACTTTAACTACTGATTGTATTGATTAGAATGCAATTACAGTCAGTCTTCACACCGGCAACACTTCGGCGTGGAATACAAGGCAACCAATACCTGATTTCGCTCAACATGACCTATATATACTATTCTGATTTCGCCCGAACATGCACAGGTCCATAGGAGCGAAATCATCACTTTGTGATTTCGCCCGAAATCACCCAAGAAACCTTAGGAGCGAAATCAGACACTAAACACACTAAACTTTCCTATTTTCTCGTACAACGTGCCCTAATCTATACAATGCAATCTAAGACTCGATACAAGACGAAGTCGACAGATGTATGTACCAACAAGGTTTGATTCAAGTTGCTAGATCAGTCCAAAATCAAGTTTTTTGAATTTGTTAATTATAAACTTATTTAGGTATATAATTTTTCTAGACTTGCATTAATTTTTTGAATTTGTTAATTATAAACTTATTTAGATTATAACTTATTTAGGTATATAATTTTTCTAGACTTGCATTAATTTTTTGAATTTGTTAATTATAAACTTATTTAGATTATAAACTTATTTAGGTATATAAATCATTAATATCACAAAAGAAAAAAAATACTTTTGTTAGTTATTTTGAAAAATTATTTGTTAGTTATTTTGATTATTATTATTATTATCATTAAGTGTTTACTAATTATATACTTAAGTATTTAAATAAGATAATACTTAATTTAATGTAAATAAAATTAGTTTTAAAAATATAAATGTAGCTTTTTTGAAGAGCGTAAGTTAACCAGCCCGGCCTTAAATACTGATTTTATTTTGTTGTTGTTGTTGTTACCATGTAAATATTTAGAATTTATTTAAGGATTTAAATAAGACAACAGTTAATTTAAACAATATTTAGTTATGAAAAATACAAACATTATATGTAAATTTAAATATTAAGAAATTAACATAATTTTTATTTGTTTTTATTTAATTCGTAATATTTAATGTTTAATATTTATCAATTATTTTAATTTAATATTTGTATTATAAAGTTCTTTTATTCATTTTTTCTACATAATTAAGTGGTTTCTTATTTAATAATACTTATCATTCAGGTGAGGTCGGACAACATGTCGTGCCAGAACAAGTCTCATAAAAAGGATTATTTTGGTTTGAGTCAAAACGGGTTCATGTCAAACCAGTGTTTAAGACAGGTCAAATAAAATTACGCTCTCCAAAAGAGCTACATTCTGTTTATATTTTTATAACTAAACACAAATTTAAATCATACATTTAGGGTAGACTTGTAATTTATCTTAAATTTTAAGACATTTAAGAAAATATATAATGCATTTGGTACAAGTATTGATGCATTAAGAACCTGTCATTTACCATTTTTTTTCTCTTGTGATATTAATGATTTATTCAACGAACATAAATATAACTGGACCCGCCTTAAATAAGTTTATAATCTTGTGATATTAATGTGTAAGACCTCGAAAATTCACGTCCTATAATGTATTGACACGTGTCGTAAGCTTGAACGTGTTAAAGAATACTATAGAGGGACTAAAGTTGACAAACATAGAAAGTATGTGAATTCAAGGGATCAAAATGTCGACAAGGGATAAATATACTTTACAGTAACCCTACATGATGCTCATACCTTCAAACGAATGAATCATGGATCATACAGAACTAAATGTGGAAGAAAGTGAGGAATTACAAACTACAGGGGTTAAATGTGTCAACATGTTTAGGTTATACCTCTGAGTGACCCTTTAGTAAACCGAGGCTTTGTAATGGTAAATTATGCTCACTAGAATGCACGATATAAATTTCATAAAGTTTCGTTATAAAATGAGAAAGTTATGATCGAATTCGTACATGAGGGGTTGAAAGCGTCAACATTGAAAGTTATGACTTTTCGGGTAGTAACAAAGTAACCGAGGACTTAACAAAGTGGGTAAAAGTCTCGAGGCCCTTATACATAATTAAAAAGGGCTCATAATGCAAAGTTACCCCTCCGAAGAGCCAAGAGCCAACTGCAATAATGTAAAAGATTTGAAAAATCTTACAGCAGGTCTCAGGCGGGCTGTGTAAGATTCAACAAGGGCTTACGCGGGCCGCGTCGATAATTTGAAGATTTGAATTCTGTCAGATAGGTTCAGGCGGGCCGCGTAAGCCTTGTTAAGATCTTACGCGGGCCGCGTCAGACGCCCAGATGTAGAAAACGTGAACACCAGCACTGTTCAGCCTTGTAACCGACTTAAAACCATTATTGCTCAGCATGGGCGACCCCTAAATGACTCCTAGGCTCTAGGGACGTGTGTTGATGATCAGGGACTGTTGGTAGAGTTGTGTGGCATGATCTTGAGCCACCAAGAACACTATATAAGGCCCTTGTGTCGCAACATTGTGAACACACCTCATTTCTGCATTTCTGGTCATCTCTGGAGCTCAAGAGCCTTCTCTAAGCCTCTCTGGTCGTGCATTAGACTTCAGTATGTATGCTTAACCTTTCTTAGTTAAGTTTTTGCTTAGTTTTAGCTTAAAAGTCAAACCGTCGTAATTAACGGTTGACTTAACGATTAATCACTAATGGTCCAGTGATTAGTCGAATCAAAGGTAGTTATATGTTGGTAATTATGTGGGCATTAAACCTTAAAAGGGCACCCTCTGATTCCCACTCTAACTAGTTCAAATGTCGGGTCAAAGTTGATTAGAAAAAGTCAACAGAACCCTAATTTTCGATTTAACACATAATTAACAATGTAGAAGGCATGTAACCTATTTTATCACTCATATAACTTGATAATAAGTATAAGAACTGGTCTAAGCTTGTTTGATCCGACCATTTACTGTTTTGACCCGGTTCGGAACCGAAAGTCGCAAAACTTTGACTTTTGCTTTGACTTCAGTTCTGACCCGTTCTAGTATGACTAGGATATGCCTTAGGACTTCCATAGGTCTAGGTTACATGATGGTATGACCCTCTGTGACTGGTTCGTTGTTTGTCCGAGTCATTTGCACATTTCCGTTATATGCTTAAAAGTTGACCATAATGCCCTTTTGACCTTAAAACGAGAATTTTGGATATGTGAAAGAACAATAACCTTAGTTACTGATTTCTAAACATGTCCCTAAAATTTCATGTCAATTCGAGGTCTAGAATAGGAGTTATGCTAAATAGCGCAATTAAGAAAACTTTTGTTAATTAAACGGCGCCCTTAGCATAAAGCCTATCTAAACCCAAATTTCGACACCAAACCTTTTACACACTGATGTAATATAATATTTTTGGATTTTTAGAGATTTTTAATAATTTTTAACCTGCTCATAACCTAAGGTTATGACCTTGATTCGGTAAATACCGAATATGCCCTTTTCGGACATAAAACGAGTTTTACATAGTATTTTGACACCAATCCAATTGCTACTGATTTTAAATAATAAATAAAGTATTTTGAACTATATAACCTGATCAGAAAACTCAGATTTCTTGTATAACCCGGAAATCGCTTAAAACGACTTTATACGAGTATTAAACGCATAGTTTGGGTTTAAAACCATTTTTGTCATAAAGACTTATTACCTACTGATGTAACTTGTTAAAATAAGTGGTTTTACTGATTACTTCAGACCTGAACATCAGAAGTATAAATAATCTCTTTTATAATCTTTAAAATGACCAAAATACCCTTACGGGGCGTATTATGGGATTAAACTCGTTATGGGCATAATGGAAGGTATCCTACTGATATCACAACATATTTAGAGCATATTGACTTAGGAAACCTGTATAAGACTCTTACGGTTACCCGTTACGCCATTTACGCGTTCGGTTCGGTTTATGTAACTAGTTTACATAAATTAGCCGAAACGGGTCAAACCTTATCGTTTTTATCTCAAATTCCAGAATGTGGTTGGATTACCCATATTATACAAGTCTTCAAACTTGTCGGGCCTAAATCACATTCTATTCCGGTCTTCGCTTAATCGTGCGTTCGAACCGTATCTTTCGTTAAAACTAACCGGTCTAAGCTTAGGCTTAATTAAAGACCCGTTAGGATTCTAATAGGTTATTACAAACCTTCGTTCCAGAATAGGAGATCCGGTAAAAGCTACTTGCAATTGCTGTTTGTGAATTATACTTTGCAAAGGTAAATACTTTTAACTTATTTCCCTATACGGGCTTGGGGTACGGTATATAAAATACCGCTTTGTCCAGCATTGAATCTTTAATCGAATAGAGGTTAAATCATTGATATGCTTTGTTTTGAAATGTTTTGTTGCTTAAAGCCTTTGGGGCGGTTAATGACCATGTCCCGGATATCCTTGGCATCATCTTACGAGATGGCCACGACCTGAGCGCGGGGTGTAGGCGTACACCCGTCGGCGCATAAATGAATAAATAAATGATGTGGTGTGTCTATTGATCTTTAACCCGGTCTACGGAACGGGCTACTGAACACATAAGGAACATGTAATTCGTTTACAAGTATTATATTCAAATAATTATCCCAAGTTATAAAAGTTTGTGCCACGTGCATTCAAATCCATTTTATTAAACTTTTTTTCAAAAGTGTCGGTTGAATGTATTTACCAGTGTAAACTGACGTATTTTCCCAAAAAGGTTAAGTGCAGGTACTATGAGAACTAGGCTGGCTTTCTCCTAGCATCCACAATAAGTCTCGCAAGCTTGGATGTCAACTGTTGAACAATATTTCCTATTTATTTTTGATCCCCCTGTGGATTATTTTCAACTGTTTGTGATACATGATATTATAATAACATTCTGTTGAAATATATCTATCTTTTGTTTCCGCTGTGCATTTAAATATTGTGTTGTTTGACTGTAATGTTACCAACTACGTCACGATAGTCCCCCACCGGGCCCACCGGTGAAACGTGTGAATATCGGGGTGTGACAGGTTGGTATCAGAGCCGACGTTGAGTGAATTAAACACTATCCTTATGTGTTTAATCTCAATGACACAATTGCACATACTCGAGTCTAGACAAGAACTTAGGACGAATTCGAATTGTTGCATTAGTTTGTCCTTTATTGTTTATTGTTGATTTCGATTGTTTAAGCAGGAAATATGCCACCGGCAATCAGAAGAGGAGGAAGAGGCAAAGGGCCAATCACTACCCACAACGATCACGAGGCCGGGCCTTCTCACATGCGAGCTCCTGCCAGCACAATGAGTGCCGATCCTCAGAGAGACAGAAGGAACCTTTTTGAGCCCGCTAGACGGTCTATCTCGCACAGTTCAACACCTTCTTACCACCACTCTTTTGGGCCAAACTCGGAAAACGAGCCCGATAACCCACAACCTTCGTATATACCTCTCCAGCGATCCCTTTCGCACCACTCCTTTGGCGACCCTACTCCTGTCTTTCAGGGCCGGTTCAACCCGGCAAACTTTATTCAAGAACCACTAGGTTTTAACCCTCTTGGACCATAGGACCATTTGTCAGAAGACAATGCGATGGACATGGACGAGGACACGGATCCCGTCGAGCCTGCACGCGGTACTCCCACGCACCCCATTGAAGTCTCTAATGGATCATCCTTCCATGGAACACCCTATCAGGGTCCAGACAATTTCCAAGCAAGGTTCGACCAGTATGAGTGGTACTTTACACCCTCTCACCATTTATCGCCTCATGAGCAGCAACAGCAGGATCCCTCCGAGGATTCGCGTTTTGTGGCAGTCACGCCACCGCCTCCACCGCCACCAGTTCATCAAGCACCTCCAGAACCACCAAGGCGTAGGAGATCAGGCGCGCGGATATCCGCACGAAGAGGGGATTTTCATTTTAACACTCCCCGTCACTCAAGTGGAAGTGATTATCCACCACTGCCTGAAGACCCACAAATGGGTGGACCTTCTAACCCGGCTGCAGAGGTGAATTCTGCACTAGTTGCACCACCTCCGCCACCATTTGGTTATGATAACCCGATACCTACATACGCCGGTTCCACAACGTACAACCCATTTGAGCAGCCAGCTCACACTCACTACAACTATATTGGTGTCGACCCATACCTAGAAGCGGCGGCAAACTACCACGCCCTTCATCGTGAGGTACCTTATGAAACACCTTGGGGAATGGGATACTCAACTCATGGGTATCCAGTACCTGCTAGACCTCCGGCTCAGCACCTATCGCAGCCGCCACGTTTTTCCCCACCGGAGCAGGAAGAAATCCTCCACCGTTTAAACAGGGTAGAACGAGATTTTGAAGAAGAACGTAAGAACAACCGTGGATTCCTCAAAGGTTTGGCAAACCTGTTGAAAGGAAAGAAGAAGCGAGATCATTAATCTCTATATGTATTATTGTATCTCCTATTTCAATCAAGTCCCTGCGTGGACATTTATATGTGTATTTAGTCCCTGTGTGGACTTGCCTTTTTTGTCCCTGCGTGGACTTGCCTTTTCAGTCCCTGCGAGGACATCTATCCTAGTATTTGGTCCCTGCGAGGACTTGTTTTCTGTTTAACCTCTGCGTAGGTACTTTGTCTGTTTAAAAGTCCCGTTTAGGGCAGTGTGTAATCCTTTTTAATATATGTTGGAATGCTAAGTTTATAAATTTCATTTTTGTCCTTATATGCATAAATATATGAAATAAATAAATTAAAAAATCATTCCTTTTAAATTAATCTGCCTACCATATATTAAATAAAAATCTTAACGGTGTAACCTAGCCTTCGTGTCACTATAAGACCTGGCCAAGATGGTAAGACCTGATTAAAGGATTCAAATTTCTGTTAACCTCTGTAAACATGTTAACACTCCTGGCAGAGGTGAATTCGTTAAAATCACACGTGTCATTCTTACACAAGGATCCTCCAAGGGATTCCAAACCCTAACTTAATGATCTATAAATCACGGGTTCAAATCATCAATTAAGATGATCACATATCAAGCATCCATTAGTGATGTAGTGCCTACGGGCCATATTCATTGTCATATAAGACTAAAGACAGTAGTAGTCTATGAATCCCTGTCAAGAAAAGGTAAGAGAACTATGTTCGAACCTTCATGCCTTGATTCTCTGAAATCATGGCTTATAATTTAAAACGTCCTTGTGACTAGGCTTTTATGCCACTAACAATATTGTTTATAATTAGGATAAGTTATATTAAAATCCTAAATAAATGTGAGTAACAAATTAACCCAATATGGTCTATGTTTACCATGGTTAATGAATTGTCAAAAGGGCAATTCCATAATAAACTCCCAAATAAACTTTTGTCATTATCTTATGTAGTAGTTCAAGATAAAATGGTTGACTCGGATGAAATAAATAGTCACCCAAAGGAGAATCAGAATGATGCCCGGATTAATATAGCAGGGGCGGAACTCCAAGCATTAATTGACAATGCTGTTACAAAAGCCTTGGATAGGCAGTATAGTGAGTCGAGCGGGACTCGGAGTAGAACCCGATCCGCACCGCATTCTAAGCCCAAGAATCATTCTGAGGCCCACAGCAAGCCTCTCTCCAAGAAGGAAGAACCAAAGAAAGATGATGACGATCGTCACTCTTCAAACCATCATAGTGTCCCGTCTCAGAAAGTCGTGCTGAATCAAGGACCCCGTGATAAGGGTTGCTCCTACAAGTACTTTGTTTCATGCAAGCCCCGGGATTTTACGGGGGAGAAAGGAGCAATAGACTGCATGACATGGTTGGATGAGATGGACATAGTGGTTGATATCAGCGGGTGCGCTGAGAAGGATGTAGTAAAGTTTGTGCCTCAATCGTTCAAAGGTGAGGTCTTAGCCTGGTGGAGATCGTTGATTCAAGCTACTGGAAAGATTCCACTGTACGGTATGTCACGGGAACAATTTGTTGCCCTCATCCGAGAGAACTACTGCCCTCAGCATGAGGTAGAGAAGATTGAGTCAGATTTTCTGTCATTAACTATGAAGAATCTGGATTGCGAAGCTTACCTTACGAGCTTTAACACGATGTCAAGGTTGGTTCCTTATCTGGTGACCCCGAAACCCAAAAGAATAGCTCGTTTCATAGGGGGCTTAGCTCCGGAGATTAAGGCCAGTGTGAAAGCCTCTCGGCCAGCTACATTCAGGTCAGTAGCTGATATATCCTTATCCCTCACGCTGGTCGCGGTCAGGCAGAGATCGCTGAGGAACAAGGATGCCGAGAAGAGGAAGCATGATGATGATGACAACTCGCGTCGATCAAATAAGAAGCACCGAGGAAACAATGACCCCAGGAAGGGGTTTAGTTCAAAGAAAGATGGGCATCAGTCTGGAGATAAGCCCAAGTGTAAGACTTGTCAGAAATATCACTTTGGGAAGTGCAGGCTTGACACAAAATCCCAATCTCAGATAAGGCCTTGTGGGATTTGCAAATCCACGGAACATAAAACCCTCGAGTGCAAGAAACTGAAAGACGCGACATGCTACAGTTGCAACGAGAAGGGGCACATTAAGACAAATTGCCCAAAGTATGCAAAGAAAGCTGAAGAAGGAAAGAAGACCAATGCTAGAGTCTTCAGAATGGATGCAAAGGAAGCTGTGCAAGACGACAATGTGATCACAGGTACCTTCCTTATAAATAATGTCTATGCAAGGGTACTATTTGATTCAGGAGCTGATAAATCTTTTGTAGACAATAAGTTTTGCAAATTGCTAAATATACCTGTTAAAACCTTAAGTGTGAAGTACGAGGTGGAATTAGCAGATGGCACCTTAGAAACCGCCTCAACCATATTAGAGGGATGTTTCATATCCATTAAGAACCATTCTTTTCCGTTGTCCCTACTTCCTTTGAAGTTAGCCGGTTTTGAAATAGTGTTGGTGTAACACCTCGAAAAATCGTGTCCAATAATATATTGACACGTGTTATAAGCTTTGAACATGTGAAAGATTACGTATGAAGGACTAAAGTTGACAAACAGAGAAAGTATGTGAATATAAGAGTTCAAAATGTCAATGATGAATAAATATATCTTTCAATAACCCTACAAGATGTTTATACCCTTAAACGAATAAATCATGGATCATACGAAGCTAATTGTGAAAGAAAGTGAGGAATTACAAACTGCAGGGGCTAAATGTGTCAACATGTTTAAAGTATACCTCTGAGTGACCTTTTAGCGGACCCAAAGCTTTGTAATGATAAATTATACTCACAAGAAAATGTGATAAAAATTTCACAAGGTTTCGATAAAGTATGAGAAAGTTATGACAATATTCGTATACGAGGGGTTAAAAGCGTCAACATTGAAATTTAAGACTTTTCGGTGAACGTATGAATTATCGGGGACTAAACAAAGTTGGTTTATGACTTGAAGTCCTTAAAAGTCAAGTTTGGCGGTTTATAGTGCAAGAAATGAGCTTAAAATCAAGTTTGGAAGGACCAGGGACCAAAATTGCAATTTATAAAACTTTGTAACCGGATCAGAGTGCCCAAGCGGGGCGCGTAAGATCCTTATGGATCCTTACGCGGGCCGCGTCAGGGTGCCAGATGCAGAAATTCATGACAGCTGCCTGTTCCAGCCATTTAACCGACTTAAGAAGGTTGTTTTTGATCCTATGGGCTTGTTTGATGGTATATTGAGGCCTAGGGACACTTGTGATGATCCCATAACATCCATAGACTTGTTTGGCATGATCAAATTGATCCAAGAAACCTATATAAAGGCCTTGAATTTGGGTTTTCATTTGCACATTCACTTGTAACTTCACAAGCTCACTTCCTGGAGGTTCCTGGAGCTCAAGCATCTTTCTTAGTGATCCTTAGTTGTGCTTAGGACTATTGTAAGTATGCTTAACCTCCATTAATTCAGTTTTGCTTAGTTTATTAGCGTTTAGTCAAACCGTCGTAATTAAGGTTTGACTTCGTCATTAACCTTAATTGCTCCAGTGAAATTTCATTATAAAAGTACCTATGAGTTGGTAATTATGTGGGCATTAAACCCCTAAAAGGTCTCCCTCTGATTCCCACTCTAATTAGGTCAATTGTCGAGTCAAACTTGATTATAAAAAGTCAACAGAAAGCTAATTTTCAAATAAATGCATAATTAGCAATGTAGAAGCTATGCAACCTGTTTTGACATTAATATAACTTGGTAATTAATATAAGAACATGTCTAAACATGTTCAACTCGACAATTTTTGGTTTAAGCTTGGTTCGGGACCGAAAGTCGCATAGTTTGACTTATGCTTTGACTTTCAGTTCTGACCCGTTTGAGCATGAATTAGGAATGCCTTAGAGCTCTAATAGGACCAAGTTACCTATAAGTATAACCCTCTGAGATTATACAACTTGGTTCATTGGTTATTCAATTCATATGCATGATTCCGTTAAATGCTTAAATGTTGACTATTATGCCCTTTTGACCTTAAAACATGATTTTTGATAAAGTGAAAGAATAGAAACCTTCACTACTAATTTATAAACTTGTCCCTACATTTGACATCAGTTTGAGGTCTAGATTAAGAGTTATGCTCATTAGCGTAATTAAGAAGCTTTTAAGTAAATAAACCGCATAATTAGCATATATCCTATCTGAACCCAATTCTTAATATCAAACTTATTACCCACTGATGTAATATAATATTTTGGGATTTTTGAAGATTTTTATTTATTTTTAGGCTGAGCATAACATAGAGTTCTAAGCTTGATTCGGTAATTGCCGGTTTTGCCCTTTTGGGCTATAAAATGAGTTTTACAAATCCTTTTGACCCCAAACCTTTTTCTACTGATCTAATATGACAAATAAAGTATTTTGAGTCTTCTGGAATAATAAAAATATCAGCTTTCCCTTAAGAACCCGGAAATAGCTCAAAATCGCCATTTTAAGCGTTTTTAAGCGTTTTAGGCACATAGTATGTATTAAAACCATATTAGACATATAAGACTTGATACCTACTGATATTTTAAGTTAACATTTATGTTTCAACAGTAGGTAAAAGTTTTGAAGTCAGATTTCCGGATTTGACCTTTAAGCCTATGTGAAATTACCAAAATGCCCTTAGGATGCATAGTTTGGTTATAAGTGATAAATTTCACATATAGGCCATACCCTACTGATAAGAATTAGTAAATTAAGTATTTTTACTGATTTCATCAGACCCGAAACTCAGAATTATATTTAAACTCTTTTATAACCTTTTAAATGACCAAAATGCCCTTACGAGGCATAATTCGAGTTTAAATACATTTAGGGCATAATAGAAGATATCCTACTGATATCACAACATATTTAAGGCATATTAACTTATGGAACATGTTCATGACTCTTACGGTTACCCGTTACGCATGTTTCGCGTTCGGATCGGTCTATGTAACTAGTTTACATATATTAGCCGAAACGGGTCAAACCATATCGTTTTTGTCTCAAAATCCAGAATGTGATTAAGTTACCCATATTAAACAAGTATTCAAGCTTGTCGGGTCAAAACCACATTCTAAACCGGTCTTCGCTTTATCATGCGTTTGAACGGTGTCTTCCTTTTGAAAACTAACCGGTCTAAGTCTAAGCTTAATTAAAGACCCGTTAGGATTCTAATAGGTTATTAAAAACCTTCGTTCCAGATTAGGAGCCCAGTAAAAGCTATCTGTACTTTCTGATTTGATATACGGCTGGGATTGAATTTATATTCAGCTCAGGTAAATACCCTTAACTTATTTTCCCTATACGGGCTTGGGATACGGTACTATAAAAGTACCGCTTGGTCGGGTGTATGTAGTCATTTAAATCGTATTGTGATTGATGTATTTACATAACCTGTTTGATATGTATTATTTGGTGTATGGCCCTTGGGGGTTAAATAACCATGTCCCGGATATCCTTGGCATCATTCATGAAATGGCCACGACCTAAGCACGGGGTGTAGGCGTACACCTGACAGTTGCATTATGTAAAAACTGGTATCCCACTATAAGGAATCGACCTTGTGGGCATTATACCTGTGGCGTGTCAGTTAACTTAAGTCCAGCCCTACAAACCGGCCCTAATGGACGACAAATGAGTAAAACTGTATACAAGATTATTTTGAATAATTGTCCCAAGTTATAAAAATATTTTTGCCGAAGTGCATTTAAATCAATTTTCAAACTCTTTTCAAAATGAGTCAGTTAAGTTGTATTTACCAGTGCAAACTGACGTATTTTCCAAAAAGGCTAAGTGCAGGTGCTAGACGAAATAGGCTGGCTACTCCAGGCATCATTACTCAAGTCTCGCAAGCTTTAGATGTCAAAGTCTGTTGAACAGTTTTCTTTTTTATTTGATCCGCCTGTGGATCTGTTTCGACTGTGTTGTAATACTTAAACATTACACTTTGTTCAGTTGAAATAAATCTATATCTTTTGCTTCCGCTGTGCATTTTATATGTTGTGTTGTTTGACTATGATGGTATCAATGACGTCACGATACTCCCCACCGGGCCCACCGGTGACACGTGGAAAATAGGGGTGTGACAGGTTGGTATCAGAGCCAACACTGAGTGAATTAAACACTAGTCTTTTGTGTTTAATCTCAGTTACACAATTGCACATTCTTGAGTCTAGACAAAGAACATAGGATTAGTCCTAATTCGTTTTATTTCTCCTTTATTGGTTTCCTTGTTATTTTTCTGATTAGTCCTTGCATGGGCGAGTCATTTCAGTTAAAAGTCCCATTTAGGGCAACCATTCCTATTATAATATCTTTCTTTTATAAGATCTACCATTATGATAAAATGGCAAAATCTAAAAGGACAAGACCTAGCCATGTGTCACCTTAAGACAGGGCCAAGATGGTAGTTCCTCAATTAGATTCAGATCCCTGTTAACATCTCAATTTAGGATTGATCTGCGCTTAATATTAAAAGAGAATCTTAGGGGTAAAACCTAGCCACGTGTCATTGTAGACATGGCCAAGACGGTAGAACCTGTCCAAAAGATTCCAAATTTTGTTAACATCTGTAAGTATGTTAACATACTGGGTAAATTGTGATGCAGTATAAATCACACAGGCCATCTTTGAAAATTGGAATTTATTTAAAATTCCCTGTAAGTAAATAGCCATCCCTTAAGGACGAAGTGCCTATGGGTAATAAATAACGTCCTCTGGGACTAAGAGACAGTAGAAGTGTAACAACCCTCACTAAAATTAATATTTAGTATGATAATTATGCAATAAGGAAACCCTAATTAAGAAACCCAAGTAATTCTGCACTAACCCTAAAATTTCCAGAACAATCAGAATCAGGATCAGGGCCCCTAAAACTCAGGGGGGCAAAACCCTAATAACGATTATCTTCATAACTAATTATAAAATTCGAAAAATTAAAAACCGTCGACACAGCAAGCCTACATGCACGAAGGGCTACTCTATGAAAATAGGGTGATCACTTGCGTAGCACGACGCCTAAAGGGGTACCCCCTCGCGCTACGCGACGGTGTCAAATTTTCAGTATAAATAGCAGGGGTTGGGACTTGAAATTTGGCACTTGAACGACGAAAATCGGAGTTACGTAGATCGAGTTATAAGCAAAACAGTCCAACACACACACACACAATTATCGAATCGCTGCCGTAGAACAGGGTAATTACTCGATCGCTATTACGGTTCAGTTTCCGGGATCAATATACCCAAAGAATGTCTAAGTGCCGCCCATATTGGGCTATGCTTTATCGTTTGTCGGTAATCCGATAAATGAGCCGAAGCATTGTACTTTGTCGTTGTCGATAATTCGATATACGAGTTGAAGTACTATACTTTGTCGTTTGTCACTTTGATAAATGAGTTGAAGTATTGCACTTGGTCATTCATTGTGAGAATTTGATCTCGGGAAATTATCGTAACTGCTGTATTGATCATTAACCCGGTTTTTGTGAAATTCGTTAAGGTTCGAATCTCATGACTACCGTTAAGGTTTGATTTGGGTTTTACACCAATACGTATTCTATTCTGTTAAACCACCAAAAACACTCCCAACTACACCCTTACAATCAAACAAACTATTAAATCATCAGAAGATCCAGAATAATAAAGTACATGCCTAATTATCGAAAGAAGTAGAATCAAGAAGTTTGTTAACTCAATCCTGCATGATGATTTGTGAGTTATTCCTCTTTTGTAAATTCTTTTCTCACAGTTTGTGAGTTATTCTTCTTTTATAAATTCTTTTCTCACCGTTTGTGAGTTATTAACTATTTTACAATACTCCAAATTCATTTTCCGAGATTATAATACCAGTGATTAAGTTGATGTAATCACCAAATTACAGCCAGTATGTGGGGTATTGTGCACAATATTACAGTTTAAATCATTTTAGGTGGGCGAACCTAATTTAGTTGATTTACGTCATTCATTGGGGCAGCCAATGGTGATATGACCACTGTCACAGATTCGGTCGAGTGACAAATACTGTGGGTAGTTGGTTGATATCAGAAACATGCGTAAAAGATCTTAACACTGTGAATAATCATAAAACGTGTCATTTTCAGTAAAATGAATAATTCACTCAGTATTTCCCGCTGACAAAATCTTTTTAAAACGCGTTTCAGGTAATTACAGTAGATTGGAGTAAGGATTGGATCCGGCACTAAAAGACTTCAAGAAGTGGCTTATTTTATTAATTAAATCAACTTAAGAAATATTGTTTTCATTAAAAGCTACCTTTGTAAAACTTGGAATTTATTCCATCCATTTAAATAAAATCCGGTGTTTCTAAACTCTGATATTTTTCCTAACTCACGGTCCTGATGAAATTTCCGCTGCAATATTTTCCAAAATAATCACCGGTACCACTGAACTGCTCACGGCACCGATTCCGGCTAGATGGGGTCGGGGGTCGTGACAGAAGGTGGTATCAGAGCTAAGCCACTACTTTAAGCCTATAAGTGTTGTGATAACAATACTTAAGCTTAAATAAAAGAGTTAGGAGATTACTATTAACTTAACTGGTAGCACATCTGATAGCATTTAGACTTGAACATAAGAAAAGATGCCTTAGTATAAGCTAAACCACTTGTTTATGCAAATAGGTGTTATAATAATACCTAAGCTTAAACGGAAAATTAGAAACTTAATATTATTTGATAGCACTCTGAATAATATTTAGACTCGAACTTAAGAATTTTGTCTTAATATAAGCTTCAAGATAAAATTACTTATATGAGTATAAAGAAGTATAATTGTTATTCAATAAGAATAACGACTAGCAGGCAATAGCATTTAATTGCTACTTATTCTTGTTTATTAGTATTACTTGGTCACGAATAAAGATATATTATGGAAATACAAATTTCCTTGATTCTGGGTAAAAGTCCTAATAAAAGAGACACTTTTAAAATCTTGAAAAGATACTATTTATGGGAAATAGAAAATTTTCTCCGGCAAAACTGGGTATAGAGTAGCAGACTCTCCAGCTTGTCCGGATATACTGAAATTACCGCTCCGGCGCGAACCGGATAAGACGGGATAAATGGTATGTCAAAACAGTAACAAGATTTCCCTAAATAGTATCATGACCAAATATCTGACTGGTTTTTGGAAATATGAATCTATTATATACCTTTAACCCTATGAAAGGTATGTATATTACAACATGTGAAATATATAATATAGATATGTATATCTATAAGAAATTCCAAAAGTCAATTAAGAATAAAGCACAAGCATATGTATATAGATTTCTTTATCAGGAATCTTTCGCATATATCTTTAATTTTGATGTCAAACATTCTTTCGTTTGATCATCTACCTCGTAACTCGAGCAACAATAATAAATGGAAACCCCTTTAAGTTGGGACACCATCAAAAATATAAGAATTACCAATACGTTACCATAAATTATTAACGCCATAAATTATGAACGCAAGTAAGAAGCCTGTCAAGTTGTGCTAATGCACAAGAAAACACATAAAACTTAAATTATACGTCCACAGACGTCAAAGTTTATCATACACACAACTTCCAAGGCAAGACCTTTGGAAAATATAAATTAGGCACGATGACACCAATATTAATTCCGTCGGTAAAAGTACTACTCATCAAAAAGCGGTATTTTGCCACATGATCTTACAAAACAATCAAAATCTCGCTGAGGTACGTTGGAACAACATTTCACAAACATCGGTACATAGTTTAACCTGAGTCATAATTATTAGTACTACAAAAGAAGTCATATAGTTTTGCACATTCCCTATTCCATTTCACTTCATTCGACATTCTCTGATAATGTCATTAAACAAATAAGTTATCACACGAAATTCCAGATAAAGCTCTTATATTTCTTTCGTTACAATTCTGACTTCTGCCTATAAAGAATTGACTTTCGTATTTTTACTTCCTCTAATAGTCATCATACCATGAGGATTTCTTTCATAGTAGCAAATATTGATCTATTTCATTTCTTGGTAAATCCACACTTTACACATGCACTGTTTGTTGCGCATGTGGTTCGTTTGATTTATAAAGACCCCTGGAGGGCTTCATTCCAATTTATTATTTTTATCAAAAGTTCAAATATCATATCATTATACTTAATCTTTGCATTTATAAACCACGTTTATTGCAAAACGTTGACTCTTTGATATTGAGTCAATAAGTTCCTTGAAAAAAAAAACTCAATTTCCTTTAGCCTACATGGTTTTTGTTGTAAACATATCCCAAAATTTCTTATTAATACATGAACTCGTTTTGTTTACACCAAGTTCAAATTGTGTGAACCTGCTCGCATCATGTATTCAATTCAAAGTCCCATATGATGGATTGAAGCCATCATATTCAAAATAGTCCCGACAAGCACTTCAATTCTCTTGAACCATAGCATGCTTGTTTAGTCTTCGAATTCATCAAAACATTTACAATCACCTTGTGGTGACATTTTTCACAACATTTGAAAATTTCGCTGATCTCGTTTAAATTATTTATTTTTAGTAAATATTTAAATATTAATAACAGTAGGTATTAACATTATTTTAAGGGTATTATCAAGACAGATATTGGATAGCGCAGCCTTAGTTAGGCATGGACTGATCACCTATGCTTAAACAAGGCAGTACTAACCAATATCCAACAATGATAATAGCTATTTAATATAAATTAAGTCATCATACTTATTTAGTAAATTTCAATTATATATACAAATATTTTTATAGAAATATATATATATATATATATACTTCGTACTATGAATAGAAAACATATTTTCATAAAACAAATAAAGAGACGAATAAAATTATCTAAATAATCGCCTAAATATTCATAAGCAAGACATGTTATAAATAAACTTTTGGTTAATATTTCACAACTATTAAATACTTATAGAACTATTCCTTTATAATATGTACATATTAAAATATCAAATGTCATTTACGCAAGCCAATATTTAAGTATGCTCGATATTAAAATAAACATTTATTATTCTACTTTCATGATACCCTAATCTTATAGTAAACATACTTGATTTTAAAAATAATAATCATGAGTTCCACGATATTGGGTAAACCTATTTATAAAACATATATTATTATTATTACGGGTTTTGATATTTTAAACCTATCTATATTTATTTATTATTCTGCGTTATGATAACATAAAAGGAAAAGGTATTTAGTAAACCAAAATATCACCTATCTTTAAATCAAACATTTTGATTAAAATCATCTGAATACAATTTTGTATTAAGACAAAAATACTCTAACTTTATTGTCTTTTCATGTATTCTTACAAATCACCCATCTCAGCACATTGATTTTCTCATATCATAATTCAATATTTGCCGAATCATTTTCATGGTTTCATTTCATTTTTAATTGGTCAACCTTAAGTCTTCCTTAGGTACCAATCAAGGTAAGTTTTCTTCTGACAAAGAATTTTACTAATTCCAAAAAGTGCTTCACATTCATTTTAAAGACCTATAGATCATATATCTTTTGGCTTAAACCCAATCACCTTGAAAAAAAAAAAAAAAAAAAAAAACTATACCATTTCATCTCATTCGTTTGAACATTTCATTTTTGAAATATCTAGATTCGCTTCCTTGAAACTCACAATTTCGAAAACGGTGAATTTATTCGGTCATCATTATTGAATTCTTTCAAATCATTACCAACGCTTTGTAGCATCCGAATAGAGTTGTAGCCTGTGTTAAACCCTATTCATGAGTCATTCGTTTGATTCGTCATTTTCTTGGTACAATTATGTACTCAGATTACAAAACACTAAATCCTGTTATCTATTACCATTTAAGTAAACAATATTGATTTTCGGGTAATCATTAACAAATCATTTTTATTTTTAAAATGTCCATACCCCTCAAAATATCTTTTGATTCCATTCAACGCTACATTATTCCTCTTAATTAAAAGAAGAAACATAACCCCAAGAAAATATCATAGTTCAAATCTCGAGGACGAGATTTTTATTAAGGTGGGGAGAATGTAACAACCCTCACTAAAATTAATATTTAGTATGATAATTATGCAATAAGGAAACCCTAATTAAGAAACCCAAGTAATTCTGCACTAACCCTAAAATTTCCAGAACAATCAGAATCAGGATCAGGGCCCCTAAAACTCAGGGGGGCAAAACCCTAATAACGATTATCTTCATAACTAATTATAAAATTCGAAAAATTAAAAACCGTCGACACAGCAAGCCTACATGCACGAAGGGCTACTCTATGAAAATAGGGTGATCACTCGCGTAGCGCGACGCCTAAAGGGGTACCCCCTCGCGCTACGCGACGGTGTCAAATTTTCAGTATAAATAGCAGGGGTTGGGACTTGAAATTTGGCACTTGAACGACGAAAATCGGAGTTACGTAGATCGAGTTATAAGCAAAACAGTCCAACACACACACACAATTATCGAATCGCTGCCGTAGAACAGGGTAATTACTCGATCGCTATTACGGTTCAGTTTCCGGGATCAATATACCCAAAGAATGTCTAAGTGCCGCCCATATTGGGCTATGCTTTATCGTTTGTCGGTAATCCGATAAATGAGCCGAAGCATTGTACTTTGTCGTTGTCGATAATTCGATATACGAGTTGAAGTACTATACTTTGTCGTTTGTCACTTTGATAAATGAGTTGAAGTATTGCACTTGGTCATTCATTGTGAGAATTTGATCTCGGGAAATTATCGTAACTGCTGTATTGATCATTAACCCGGTTTTTGTGAAATTCGTTAAGGTTCGAATCTCATGACTACCGTTAAGGTTTGATTTGGGTTTTACACCAATACGTATTCTATTCTGTTAAACCACCAAAAACACTCCCAACTACACCCTTACAATCAAACAAACTATTAAATCATCAGAAGATCCAGAATAATAAAGTACATGCCTAATTATCGAAAGAAGTAGAATCAAGAAGTTTGTTAACTCAATCCTGCATGATGATTTGTGAGTTATTCCTCTTTTGTAAATTCTTTTCTCACAGTTTGTGAGTTATTCTTCTTTTATAAATTCTTTTCTCACCGTTTGTGAGTTATTAACTATTTTACAATACTCCAAATTCATTTTCCGAGATTATAATACCAGTGATTAAGTTGATGTAATCACCAAATTACAGCCAGTATGTGGGGTATTGTGCACAATATTACAGTTTAAATCATTTTAGGTGGGCGAACCTAATTTAATTGATTTACGTCATTCATTGGGGCAGCCAATGGTGATATGACCACTGTCACAGATTCGGTCGAGTGACAAATACTGTGGGTAGTTGGTTCATATCAGAAACATGCGTAAAAGATCTTAACACTGTGAATAATCATAAAACGTGTCATTTTCAGTAAAATGAATAATTCACTCAGTATTTCCCGCTGACAAAATCTTTTTAAAACACGTTTCAGGTAATTACAGTAGATTGGAGTAAGGATTGGATCCGGCACTAAAAGACTTCAAGAAGTGGCTTATTTTATTAATTAAATCAACTTAAGAAATATTGTTTTCATTAAAAGCTACCTTTGTAAAACTTGGAATTTATTCCATCCATTTAAATAAAATCCGGTGTTTCTAAACTCTGATATTTTTCCTAACTCACGGTCCTGATGAAATTTCCGCTGCAATATTTTCCAAAATAATCACCGGTACCACTGAACTGCTCACGGCACCGATTCCGGCTAGATGGGGTCGGGGGTCGTGACAAGAAGTCTGCAACTCACTGTCAAGGAAGGGTAATGAACTGTGATACAGACCCAAATACCTCGATTCTGTGAAAATCCTGGTTATAAATTAAACTTGTCTACGTGACTAGGCTTTTTGCGCCATAGTTATTTTCTAAATAAATTTAGGATAATTATAATGAAAACCCTGAATAAAATAAATAGCATTCCTTTCCTGCCAGTATTTATATTAAAAAGAGTCTCAAAGGGTATAACCTAGCTTGCATGTCGTTAAGGACCTGGCTACGATGGTAAGACCTGTTTAAAGAGATTCAGATCCTTGTTAAACACCTGAAAACGTGTTAACACTCCTGACAATGGGTGATGTGATGAAATCACACTTGTCATCTTTATATTAGGAATCTTCCAAACCTCTTATTTAGCCTAAGTGATCAGAATGAATCATGGCTAATAATCGTCGAACATGAGGTATACGTCAAACATCCTTTTTAGATGTATGCCTTCGAGCAAAGATGTACTCATGATAAAGATAGTTATTCATAACTTCCTGTCAAAAGGTAATGAGTTATGAAATTTTCCGATCCAAAGGAATCATTGATTATGTTTTAGATTGTCCTTGTGACAAGGCTTTGTGCCATCTAAAGAATCCTTTGAAACAAGCCCTTGTGCTGTATAAAGTGTATGTACGACATTGACAGTTGTGACTTATATCCACTGTCTAATAAGAAGGATTAGATTCTGTGTGAACGCCAAAGATGGTTTATTTAAAAACCTAGGCAAAAACATAATCAAATAAATTCAATACTATCTATTGGCCTATATGGTTTGTTCGCACCATGGCTATTTAATTATCAAGTTCGATAATTCCCTGTATAATTAAATAAATTATTACCACCTAGTCTATAGCCTTCAAAGCTTCATCATGGATGACTCATGTGAAGCTCACCATCATCCAGTCGATCAGAATAATAATGCAAGACTGAAACTAACGGGCACTGAGCTACAGGCTATGTTAGATATAGCCGTAAACAAAGCAATGGACCGAGTATTAGAGGATCATAAGTGAAAGTGCGAGAATATCCCAAATAAGGGTTACAAAAAGGGTAAGACTGGTCCAAGTGGTAACCAGTCTAAGCCAAAGGAGGCAAAACCCAAATGTAAAACCTGAGGGAAGAACCACTTTGAAAAATGTTCCTATGAACAGACTAGGGGATGTGTCATCTCTAAGGAAATGGATCACGAGACCCATGAATGCAAGGACTTGAAGGACGCCACGTGCTATGGTCGTGGCGAGAAGAGGCGCATAATGACCCGCTGTCCTTGTTTCCGTTAAAATAGGAGGGACTTGTTATAATGATAGGAATGGATTGGTTGTCTTATAACCAAGTCCATGCTGTATGTGATAAGAAGCAAGTAGTTATCAAGACTCCTTATGATGAGTCTTTGACAATTCGAGGAGACACTGGGTATGGAATGCCTAAGCACTTGTTGAATTTGGTATTTAATACCAAAGCTTCGAGTATGGAAACTCGGAAGAGATAAACAACAGTCGCGATGTTGAAGATGCGGAAAATGTTAATGGTGCATCAAATGTGAACCTCAATATTAATGGAGTTAATCTCCAAATCGGTAATTAACGCAGTCATTAGAAAGGTCGGGAGAAGAGCCATGAAAAGGATCGAGAAGCTGAATGTTGTTTGCTCTAAAACACATGTCGTTGCTCATGAGAAGAGCTTCATTCATACTTCAAATACGAAGAATAAACCCAACAAAGGCATATATGGAAAGGAGCCCATTATTTTCTGGATGTACTTAAAAGTACTTCGTCTCTGGGAAGCCCAGAGACTTCAATAGTAAAAAGGGACCATCGATTACAGGAAATTTTTGAGGAAGTAGAAACCATTAGGTGTATCAGTGGTTACGCTGAAAGGAACACTGTGAGGTATGCATCACAGCCATTCGATGGTAATACCCTTAATTAATGAGGACATTAATGAAGTCCACAAGAAAGATCCTCTTATACATGAAGGGATGGTCCAAGTTCTAAGGACCTTATTAGGGTAACCTATTATTCGCGTCGCGAATGGAAAAAGATGGAATAAGAAATTTCTGACTCTCACCACAAAAGTTTAGATTGTCGACAGTATGTCGCAGATTTTAATTCATTGGCTGAGATAGTACCCTATTCCAAGTACCCAAAGTCTGAGCTTAATGAAATAATTATTGGTGGTTAGCATCGGAAGTAAGAGGGCACATTAAGGTTCAAAGCCTGCCTATTATAAGTCCATTATGGATCTACCTCAGCTGCTCGCGTTGTATAGATTAAGAAATAACCAGTCAAAGCTGAGACTGCCCTAAAATTTGTCAAGGATTTTGCAGCTAAGTTTAAAAGGAGTAAGAATGGAGGCGTTTAACCCTCCTGAAGTATGATTAGAGGCAGTTCAGATTAATAATGACATTTGATAAATCCCTTGTGGTGATTTTATTACTAGGAGTTACGTTTGGTTTCAGATACTGCTAAGTCTCTCATAAAACCATAAGCTTAGCAAACTTTTAGAAATTTTCCTGTAAGAACCCCAGATATTAAGTGTAAGGTAAAACTTACAGGCGAAATCATAAGAACCATGTCTTCTGTACCTGTCAGAAACCTTCAGTCATAAAATTCTAAGTGTACCCTCTCTCCAGATGAAGTACGTCAGAATATGTAGTTGATATCTCTTGATCTCTATCGATTAAGAATACCAGATGGTATGACAAAAAGCGCCGTATGAGGATTGATGTATCTTAATAAGTTCCATAGATTGCTTCCATGCCTGATCAGTATGGAGGTTTAATGCATGGAACCACAAAGATATACCGATGGTCATATGGTACTAAAGTCAGCTAAAGGAATTCAAAGAAGATATCCAGAATGGAAGTTTTCGTGCAAATGTTCCCGATTAAGGAATTCGTGGACTTATAACATGAATGTGTCATTTATTTGACTCGAGCAATGATGGATAAACTGGAGCCTGAGATTTGGAAAATCTCTGTAACCTCCTTGTATCTTGATTATCTTCTCCTAAAATTTACACTGTTACCTCCTGAGAGGCAAGTAGAGTTAAGATTTATATCCCATTTAGGGCTGTATTAATATGAAATCTCCAAGACGGCTAGTACCATCATTGGATGAATCGAAACCCTGATTAAGTAAGTTTTAAAATAGAGGATTCATATAGCCTAACTCAATATTCTGAGGATTCGATATAGTTAATTAAGAAAGACGGTTCATTTTGCTTATGCATTGATTACCGCAACCCTAATTAGGCAACAATTTAGAATTTCCATCAGCCGCCCAGGATCGTCGATTTGTTCGACTAACGGCAAGGGTTAGCTATCCCTTAAGATTAGTTTTAAGCAGTGATTGGAATAACCGTATCACCTTAAGATAAGCTTTTCTATAATAGTTGATGTATAAGTATTAAGACTGCTCCTTGGGAGATCTTGTATAAATGGAATGTTAAACATCCATTAGTAGACAGAAGATTGGTAAGTCCAATTATCAGGATCTGAAAGTTGCATTGGAAACTACGAATAAGATCGTGCAAATCCATAATCATCTAAGTTGCCAGTATTCGGCAGAGAATCAAGGATTCATGGAAATAGCAAACCTCCTAAGTTTTGTTAAGGAAAAAGGTTCAACGAAGATATCACTCTGGAAGAGTGTGCCAAATTGTTAAATTATCAGGCTAGTTAAGCTCTGAATATATAAAATCATTCGAAGGAATCGAATGTATCAAGATTAAATAAGCTTATAACCTAAAATCTACTTGAAGAGCTTGCGGAGATTACCATGTATTACACATTAAGGATTTAAGGATGTGTTTCACCAATAAGTCGAGAAACATTATCGCATAGTGATATGCAGATTTATGATATGATGAGAAACCTGTATGATTGAATATCGGTAGGTTAAGAATGCTCGAAAAGGATACATGTACCTATTATAGAGGTCAACTTGGGAGCTTGGAGAGACTCCAGAAATGCTATAAAGGTTAAGTTCATTATGTGACAAGAATAACTTCCAGCATTTTAGCAAATCTCGAGGTCGAGATTTCTTTTAAGGGGGTGAGGATGTAACACCTCGAAAATTCGTGTCCAATAATATATTGACACGTGTCATAAGCTTTGAACGTGTGAAAGATTACGTATGAAGGACTAAAGTTGACAAACAGAGAAAGTATGTGAATATAAGAGTTCAAAATGTCAACAATGAATAAATATATCTTTCAATAACCCTACAAGATGTTTATACCCTTAAATGAATAAATCATGGATCATACGAAGCTAATTGTGAAAGAAAGTGAGGAATTACAAACTGCAGGGGCTAAATGTGTCAACATGTTTAAAGTATACCTCTGAGTGATCTTTTAGCGGACCCAAAGCTTTGTAATGATAAATTATACTCACAAGAAAATGTGATAAAAATTTCACAAGGTTTCGATAAAGTATGAGAAAGTTATGACAATATTCGTATACGAGGGGTTAAAAGCGTCAACGTTGAAATTTAAGACTTTTCGGTGAACGTATGAATTACTGGGGACTAAACAAAGTTGGTTTATGACTTGAAGTCCTTAAAAGTCAAGTTTGGGGGTTTATAGTGCAAGAAATGAGCTTAAAATCAAGTTTGGAAGGACCAGGGACCAAAATTGCAATTTATAAAACTTTGTAACCGGATCAGAGTGCCCAAGTGGGGCGCGTAAGATCCTTATGGATCCTTACGCGGCCGCGTCAGGGTGCCAGATGCAGAAATTCATGACAGCTGCCTGTTCCAGCCATTTAACCGACTTAAGAAGGTTGTTTTTTATCCTATGGGCTTGTTTGATGGTATATTGAGGCCTAGGGACACTTGTGATGATCCCATAACATCCATAGACTTGTTTTGCATGATCAAATTGATCCAAGAAACCTATATAAAGGCCTTGAATTTGGGTTTTCATTTGCACATTCACTTGTAACTTCACAAGCTCACTTCCTGGAGGTTCCTGGAGCTCAAGCATCTTTCTTAGTGATCCTTAGTTGTGCTTAGGACTATTGTAAGTATGCTTAACCTCCTTTAATTCAGTTTTGCTTAGTTTATTAGCGTTTAGTCAAACCGTCATAATTAAGGTTTGACTTTGTCATTAACCTTAATTGCTCCAGTGAAATTTCATTATAAAAGTACCTATGAGTTGGTAATTATGTGGGCATTAAACCCCTAAAAGGTCTCCCTCTGATTCCCACTCTAATTAGGTCAATTGTCGAGTCAAACTTGATTATAAAAAGTCAACAGAAAGCTAATTTTCAAATAAATGCATAATTAGCAATGTAGAAGCTATGCAACCTGTTTTGACATTAATATAACTTGGTAATTAATATAAGAACATGTCTAAACATGTTCAACTCGACAATTTTTGGTTTAAGCTTGGTTCGGGACCGAAAGTCGCATAGTTTGACTTATGCTTTGACTTTCAGTTCTGACCCGGTTGAGCATGAATTAGGAATGCCTTAGAGCTCTAATAGCACCAAGTTACCTATAAGTATAACCCTCTGAGATTATAAAAATTGGTTCATTGGTTATCCAATTCATATGCATGATTCCGTTAAATGCTTAAATGTTGACTATTATGCCCTTTTGACCTTAAAACATGATTTTTGATAAAGTGAAAGAATAGAAACCTTCACTACTGATTTATAAACTTGTCCCTAGAATTTGACATCAGTTTGAGGTCTAGATTAAGAGTTATGCTCATTAGCGTAATTAAGAAGCTTTTAAGTAAATAAACCGCATAATTAGCATATAGCCTATCTGAACCCATTTCTTAATATCAAACTTATTACCCACTGATGTAATATAATATTTTGGGATTTTTGAAGATTTTTATTTATTTTTAGGCTGAGCATAACATAGAGTTCTAAGCTTGATTCGGTAATTGTCGGTTTTGCCCTTTTGGGCTATAAAATGAGTTTTACAAATCCTTTTGACCCCAAACCTTTTTCTACTGATCTAATATGACAAATAAAGTATTTTGAGCCTTCTGGAATAATAAAAATATCAGCTTTCCCTTAAGAACCCGGAAATAGCTCAAAATCGCCATTTTAAGCGTTTTTAAGCGTTTTAGGCACATAGTATGTATTAAAACCATATTAGACATATAAGACTTGATACCTACTGATATTTTAAGTTAACATTTATGTTTCAACAGTAGGTAAAAGTTTTGAAGTCAGATTTCCGGATTTGACCTTTAAGCCTATGTGAAATTACCAAAATGCCCTTAGGATGCATAGTTTGGTTATAAGTGATAAATTTCACATATAGGTTATACCCTACTGATAAGAATTAGTAAGTTAAGTATTTTTACTGATTTCATCAGACCCGAAACTCAGAATTATATTTAAACTCTTTTATAACCTTTTAAATGACCAAAATGCCCTTACGAGGCATAATTCGAGTTTAAATACATTTGGGGCATAATAGAAGATATCCTACTGATATCACAACCTATTTAAGGCATATTAACTTATGGAACATGTTCATGACTCTTACGGTTACCCGTTACGCATGTTTCGCGTTCGGATCGGTCTATGTAACTAGTTTACTTTTATTAGCCGAAACGGGTCAAACCATATCGTTTTTGTCTCAAAATCCAGAATGTGATTAAGTTACCCATATTAAACAAGTATTCAAGCTTGTCGGGTCAAAACCACATTCTAAACTGGTCTTCGCTTTATCATGCGTTTGAACGGTGTCTTCCTTTTGAAAACTAACCGGTCTAAGTCTAAGCTTAATTAAAGACCCGTTAGGATTCTAATAGGTTATTAAAAACCTTCGTTCCAGATTAGGAGCCCAGTAAAAGCTATCTGTACTTTCTGATTTGATATACGGCTGGGATTGAATTTATATTCAGCTCAGGTAAATACCCTTAACTTATTTTCCCTATACGGGCTTGGGATACGGTACTATAAAAGTACCGCTTGGTCGGGTGTATGTAGTCATTTAAATCATATTGTGATTGATGTATTTACATAACCTGTTTGATATGTATTATTTGGTGTATGGCCCTTGGGGGTTAAATGACCATGTCCCGGATATCCTTGGCATCATTCATGAAATGGCCACGACCTAAGCACGGGGTGTAGGCGTACACCTGACAGCTGCATTATGTAAAAACTGGTATCCCGCTATAAGGAATCGACCTTGTGGGCATTATACCTGTGGCGTGTCAGTTAACTTAAGTCCGGCCCTACAAACCGGCCCTAATGGACGACAAATGAGTAAAACTGTATACAAGATTATTTTGAATAATTGTCCCAAGTTATAAAAATATTTTTGCCGAAGTGCATTTAAATCAATTTTCAAACTCTTTTCAAAATGAGTCAGTTAAGTTGTATTTACCAGTGCAAACTGACGTATTATCCAAAAAGGCTAAGTGCAGGTGCTAGACGAAATAGGCTGGCTACTCCAGGCATCATTACTCAAGTCTCGCAAGCTTTAGATGTCAAAGTCTGTTGAACAGTTTTCTTTTTTATTTGATCCGCCTGTGGATCTGTTTCGACTGTGTTGTAATACTTAAACATTACACTTTGTTCAGTTGAAATAAATCTATATCTTTTGCTTCCGCTATGTATTTTATATGTTGTGTTGTTTGACTATGATGGTATCAATGACGTCACGATACTCCCCACCGGGCCCACCGGTGACACGTGGAAAATAGGGGTGTGACAGTTGGGTATGGACTGGTTGTCTCATAACCAGGCCCAAATTGTCTGTAATAAGAAACAAGTGGTGATCAAGACTCCGTCTGGTGAATCACTTACCATTTAGGGAGATACCCGGTATGGACTGTCAGAGCATGTATCTATGCTCAAGGCCTCTAAGTGTTTGGCTGTCACACCCAAATATTTCCACGTATTACCGGTGGGCCCGGTGGGGAGTATCATGACGTAGTTGATATCATCATTGTCAACACACACTATAATATAGCACAGCGGAAGGCTGGGTAAATAAACTATTACAAACCATACTGTCTGTCGATGTTCGAATACAAGAAAATACAGACTGGAATGTAATAAGATCCACAGGCGGATCATAAAGTACAAAGAAACAAAAACTACAGACTCAGGGTATCTATGGGATTTGCAAGATCCTCTACAACACCCTATAGCTCCAGCCTATTTCGATAAGTACCTGTCAAATCAATCTTTAGGAAAATACGTCAGTATACACTGGTAAATACAATTTAACTGACTCGTTTTGAAAACATTTAAGAAAATTGGTTTAGATGCACAAGGCACAAATCTTTTATAACTTGGGACAATCTTATTAAAATCTTGTATACAGTTTTACATGCTTGTCATACATGTGGGGCCGGTTTGTAAGCCGGACATGATTAACTGACTCACCACTTATAGAACCCACAAAGGAGTTATCCCCAACTTGTGGGTAAAATAATATTTAGCATTTGCATCTGTCGGGTGCATGCCTGCACCCCGTGCATGGGTCGTGGCCATTAATAACTTAAATGAGCCAAGGATATCCAGGACACGGTCGTTAACCCCCAAATGTTTATGTTATCAAACAATACAGATTAAAACGGGTTATGCGGATTTATTAAATCACAATCCGACATAATAATCCCATACCCGACCAAGCGGTATTAATATACCGTATCCCAAGCCCGTATAGGGAAAATAAGTTAAAAGTATTTACCTGATGTAGCAGTAAATTCCTAAGATTCTTGAAAGATACTTTTTACCGGAAGCTATAAATCTGTATAGAAGGTTTAATTA